>NC_068362.1:20966490-20991490 GCF_020536995.1 Dreissena polymorpha | reverse complement strand
AAACGAAAATACCCGATCGCCGTGTAGAAATGCGCTAACCCATTGATAGATTTTTTATTTTCCCGTAGACAAGAGGAGCATAACATATTTACTTTAGCTATTTTCAATAATAACCAAATTTATGAGTACACGTGCAAGCACGCAATGAAAGAAAACAATAAATAAACGATATTACAAAAGCCTATATGTGTACAAATATATTTACAAAACATTGAATTGCCCAGCCATTTAATTGCTTACGAGTAAGTTAGTTGACATGTTAAAACAGCATTGTGCTGGAAAGTGTAAGGATCACGATAATAGAAAGAATGACATTCTTTAAAAGGTCATTGTCACGTTTCCGTTAATTGACAAAAAAAAAATCGTTTCCGATTCGCAAATCGTTCAAGTTACTCTATGTATTTCTCTATGAAGTTATGATATAAGCGAGGAAACAGAAAAAAACTGAACATTTATCATACTCTTAATATCCATTAAATTCATATTTTGACGATTAAAAACCTAAAAATTATAAATAAGTCTAGTATCAGTCAGAAGACATGCTAGCTTCTCGCTATACGGAATATTTATTATGTTTGGTTTAATTGTTGAAAAGCAATTATTAAAACTATTAAAAAGATAGAAACAAAGGTAGAATGCACATTCCAATAAGAACTGTTATTCTGTTTTTACCTGAGTCGCTTTTTTAAACAGTAGGCACAGTCTTTCTCCGATCTTTTAAGTTTTTTAACCGCCCAGTTTCAATCCTCAGCGGCAAGGTGTCTTATTTGAACAATGTAAGATCTCAAGTGCCATGGTAGTAATTCGCCGGTAATTCCCGAGCTTTGGTTGTGATACGAGACATTGTTTCCATTTGGCATCATATGTACGTGTAAATGTCTTCTTAGCATGGCACCAAACATTATCCAGCGACAGATGGCTCACGAATTTAGACGTATGCAAATCGAGTAAATGTGATTGCTAAAAACACTTTTCACGTCAAACACCACACTTGGCTGTTTGCGTAATCCCACATACTTTCTTTGCAATTCTAGCATTTGACATTTTGAAGAGACGGTCCCATAGGAGCCGTTTTAGGTGATGTCGCATTGTGAGCGCTTACCATCCAGTATCGCCATTGGTAGCAACGTCCGACGGATGTTTATGGACGCCTAGAAACGATCGGATGGCTCTGTTTAATTAATTAATCAATGTTAAACAGTGTTTAATGGATACGATTGAACAACGATACAGTTTGGTCGCGAGTAACGGATCTTCCCCAGTGGCGGATCATTTTTCGGAAACGATCATTCTATTGTTCTTACCCCTATAAAATTACTGATCAAACTTTTTTTTCAACGAGTATAACCATTTTCTCGTAAAATGTATATTTTCTTTTCCCAGTGATGACATTGTTATTTTTATAAAGTGGAGTGCATATCAACATGTACGCAACGTGTTTACAAAGTGAGCCTCGTTTTGGGTAATGAGAATTTGAAAAAACGCTTACAGTTAATTTCATTTGATTGTTTCCATCAACATCCTATTGTCATTCGAAAGGTAAGTTATGAAACAATACATTAAAATAAAATGTATCACATAAGCTGCTGTTTAACGGTTTTTGCATGCACTTTTTGAAACCCAAGTGAAGTCGCCAGTAGCGAATCCTGTTCGGCAATATGGCGGGAAAAGTTCATTTTTGATGTCAAAATTGTATTTTTACGAAATGTTTGTACGGTTTCAATGTTAAATACTACACATTGTCCAGTTATTACCAAATTTTGAATACAGATTTAGTAAATTTGGCAAATTATTAATTATTAAGTTATTTTGATTCACTGAGCATATTAACTGAATAATTATTTTATAAATTCATTCAACTCAATTTATATTTCATACTTTTTAATTTTCAGGAAATACATTAAAAAACGTTAACAAAACTGGTACAAATTTAAAGTTATTTATTCATCAATCATTTTTCAATTCATTTACATAATACAACAAAAACATATTAAAAACTATATTACACAAATGTAAACTTAAAGAATAAACACAAATAAAACAATCCAAAATAATAATAATGGAAATTATTTTACAATGTAATGTTATATGCTTAAAAAATAATTGGGAATTGTAATTTGTTTTTACTTTCAGTCATTCAAGAGTGGTTCTTTCAAAAATTAGGCTACGACCATTAGTTTTTCTTCTGAGAAGACAACTCCTGCATCTAAACTTCTGCTAAGAACATCTGCGTGTCATTCAAACATTCCCTTTTACGCAGTTTAACGATTAATTTGGGTGTACACAAATACACATGATGATATAACTTGTCTCGCTTTATAATCAGTTTACTAATGAAACAAGAGTTCCGTGGTCGGATCACATGCCCCCCCCCCCCGCAAAAAAAAGAACAACAACAGGGCCTTGAACTAGTGACCCCATTTTCAATATAGGTATATCTACTGCCAAGGCCAATGCACATGTGAAGTATCAAGCCAATCGGTTAATGCGTTGACGAGTTATTAATTTGAAACGATTTTCACACTAATTGTGACAGTGATCTTAAGTTTTAATCTGCTGACCCCAATTGACATTTCGCCAACTGTCAATCAGTTTCTTATCTAAAAAGTGATCTACCAATCAGCTATTGACAAATCGTCCGCGCCGGTTGCTAACGACATGTCCGCCATTTCCCAGACAAGCCGAATGCCGAGTTCTTATTTATTCGAGTTCCGTTTATTGTGTTCGAAAAATAGGAAATGAAATATTAAGAAACGGTGTAAATAAGGTTTATGTACATGTAGATAGATATACAGAAACTTATAAGTTTTTTTATGCAGAAAAAAACATTTCGAATCATACAAGATAAAGTTTTGTTACATGCACTACAAATCTGTTAACCAATTGTATAGATCTTTACTGTTGCATTGATGAGACATCCAAATGATTATTTTCTTCATGTTGGCATGTGAGGTCTCATCTTAAGGTCTTCATGTGTGTACATAAATAAATATATATTTTTATGTAACCTACATGCCACCATATATTTCAATGTTCTCTGTGCTACAAATATACAAATTTTCATTTTTATTTGCATTATTATTTTGACGTGGTGTTTAAAGTGCAAAATATTGTGTTGCATGTTTTGGCCAGGAAATAGTCATAATAAAGCTGACAATACTTTACATATTTGCATCTTTTTATTTTCTTTTAATTTAAAACACTCTAGGTTGAAATAAATTGGTTTCCTATTTAGTTTCACCTCAGAAGGCAAAGATTTAAAGGATGTTTATTCGAGTCACTTGGTCGATCATTCTGCACAGGATTGATTAGCGATAATCTACTTTCACATCTCTCAAGCGATAAAATTAAAAATTAAAACATTATATTTAAACATTTTTGATCGTTTTAATAGATCAATATTGCAGTTGTCAGCAGACTGGTTGACAGGAAATTGTGACTAGTACAATGGTAAAATTACCCGTTAAATTACCCGTGTCAGACGAGTCGTCTTATGAATTTTACACCCCTATATACTTCTTGTAAATAGCATTAGTTATTAGACACCATACAGTATGTCTGCAGCAAAATATAATTTTGCATTATTTCTCTCAGTTTTATTGTACCGCCCAATTGACCAGTACATATATAGCACACACAATGGAAGTGGTGTTAATTGTTATTGTAAATATACTTTCCTTGTCCGGTGCTAATGAATAATTGGACTATACAATGAAATATACTTTCCTTGTCAAGTGCTTATGAATAATTGGACTATACAATGAGACAAGTCAGTAAAAATGACTGCACTTTTATCAAGTGCAATTAAATTTCTTACTTTCTTAGTGAAAACTTTCCTCTAGTTTTTTTTCAAAGATGATTGTTCAAAATTTCAAAGCATTATAATCAAGTGAAAAACTATGTTGAATATTTTGCCATTCTTATGTTGCAAAATTTGACAAAACATGTAATATGAAATTTGAATTTTTGGTGAATTTTAAAACCACAAATTGAATTGTTACTATTCAATATAACAATGCTATCTTAGTATGCATATAGTTCTAAATAAAGTAAGAGTTGATTTTAAAATTGAAACACATTCACATACTTTAGTCAACCTATCTATTTGTATACATTTGAAATCAATCAGACTATGTAACCATTTGCTAATTTTACAATAAAAGTATAAACCAATAATCGGTAAACTTAGTGTGTGATGTATTTTCAAGCTGCAATTGTTAAATTTATTTATGATCTGAGGAGCTTAAATGTCAAATTCGATCCTATACCACAATCAGAAGCAAAGTGAAAATGTGTAAACAGCATAAAACCGGAACAGCCTGCGAGTAAATGGCAGTCTGTTAAGGTTTTATGCTGTTTGCTGCTCATCAGTATCTAAGGGTTGGAAATGAAGTCTTAACAACTTGAATTTAGTAAGAAAGGTATTTAATTAACTTTCTTAGGGACTACACAAACGAAAAGAAGTATCTTAGTGCTAAAGGGTTAAATGTTAAATTCGATCCTATACCACCGTGGTTATCAAAGACGCCACATTGAAGATGAAATCAGTGAACACTAACAAACAACGATGTTTGTTTACCCTGGGCTATGTCTTAATGGTACATGTACAGGTAGTTGTCCATCAACTATGTTCTGTTATACATGTATGTGGCAATTTTACTGCAAAAGAATCAATTCATACTCAGTTTGTGGTTTCAGTTATTGCATATGAAGTTACAATATGCGAACAATTAGAGAAAGAAATCTACAAAGATGAACTGCTCCTTTAAATACACAACGTGTAGGTTATCATATTTCTCTTAAATTCAAAAAATAAAGATTTCTGAAAAAATAAATGTAACAGGGCTTTTAATTACAAATGTAAAGCTTTTAATTACAAATATGTGTATTTCTAACATAGTAGTGCATGTAGCTCCACATAGATAAATTAGAGGAATTTAATATCTACAATTTTCACTTTTTATGTCAGAAACAAGCGAAAACTATTTTATGTGACTATTTTAATAAAACCGTATCGATCCCACCGTTTTGTTGGTCTGCACTTTAATACATAATACATGTACCTTGATGTATTTCTGTACCCGCTCGGCGTCAGAAAGCGTGTAAAACGAAATTCCAGTTATAAAGCGCTATTCGTGTCAAATGCATGTGCACAAAATGTTTCGTTAGTATTTTCGTAAAAAACATGGGTAAATACAAGTTTAGAGGTAATAATTTATTACTAATACCACCATTACACGTAGTAACAGGTTAGATTTTGCTAAGGGCGCAAGCGTTTTGGAGCGTGTTTCAAGTACCGAAATACCCGTTATACATAGATAATGTTCTTTATAAACTAATATGGTTTGCATTTGCATAATAAACATGTGACACAAACCTCTTTTACCAGTGTTATAGGGTGTAAAAAATGTCCATAAAAATCATCCGAAAAATCGCCAAATCAATAAGCAATCTATAGGCAAATAACCCACTTTGGTGTGAGCTTGTCTAGGTTTTCTAACCGCTAGGCCATGTGAGTAAGTGGGCGGAGCAATCATCGTCCAGGCGAGATGTCAATTTCGATAAGGGTAATTAAATATTCCAAAGTCAAAGCACATAAAAAAATTAAGCCAATCGGTCAATTCGTTGACATGTTATTGATCGGAAAAGATTTTCTAAACCCCAGCTTTTAAACGAACCTCCATATATAGTTTTAAATGTTTAGGCGTAGCTTTCTACGACAGATTTTGACTTTTATCAATAGCCAAAAGACTGATAAAAAAATCACACTAAATAGTTGCTACCTATCTCTTTTTCGATATAAATTGTGATCCATTTGTAAGAAAGACCTATCTCTTAATTTAGTTTACAATTGTTTCCTTTTTCAATTTCACAGGCATTTGTGTCTAGAATCAAAGTTATTTTCCTATAAATATTTAACCTAAAAGATATGAATTTGTGATTTTGTATGCCAACAAAAAAGACTAACAAACGTAAAAATAAAATAAGTGAAAATTACACGAGACCCAGTGGCCAAGTTTTTCCCCGTGGCCAGCTAAAGATCGGGAAGGTGGTGGATGTTTTGTCTTGCCATGTGATTGTGTTTTCACAGATATTGATATTGAATTGATCTTAAGTTAACTACGGACAGTTGCTTGAAACCATGGATGGCACATGCATGAAAATTGAGAAGGAACGTGAATCATTGCTTTACTATATTGTAACAGTTTATTTATCTATGCAGATTTAATGTCTGTGCTCAACAACAGTGTGTAGCTTTGTTTAAAGTTTTTATTACTATTTATTTTGTATTGGATAACTAAAATCCTATGTTTGTATCAAGTTTTTGTGTATAACACATATTGCTGTAAAACAACAGATTTTCAATTGCTGAAAAACAACAGCTTGTCACTTTGTTTAAATGCTGAATTTAATGTTCATTGAAGGCAAACACGTAATACTTATGCTTTGATCAAAGCTTAGGGTATGTGCTTAATATTGCATTTGAAAAACGTGTTTTCTGTAGGTTTAATGTTTATTTTAGTCTATTTCCATGCAATTGTTAATATATCAGCTGATGTTTGTCATTTTCTGGTGTTTTGACATGCCCCCTACATTCAAATGTCACGTGATTATATACTGGAGAAAATGGTCCGCTAATGGGGTAATCCTGGCCGATGTCAACATGCTGAAACTTTATTTTGCAAAACAAAAAATGTTTTAATTCTTATTGTGAATAATATTTTTATTTGAAAGAACATTATTTTGTGAATACGATCTATTAATATATTTTAGACATTGTGCATTGGTTTCTTCGATGTACCGGAAGTGATCCGTTACTGGCAACCAAACTGTAGTTTATTATGATATAAACTGTGTCAATTTTTATATTATGTTGGTTACTTCAAGGGACAATGATTATTCAAATAAAATAGTTTTGTCTATCAAAAAAATGTAGTGTATACGTATGGTTACTTGTTGTTTTGCAGAGTATTTACAATTTGACAACATAACATTGTCACTGGGAAGACTGAATCAATCTCTTGTGGACGAAGCGTTCACTATGAAAAACGGAACTGTTGCGCAGACTATACTGGCTCCTCCACGCGAATTAGATGTTGTACGAGTTTCGGGTGGCATGGCAACAAGTTCACATATGACAATTTGCGAGATTATGATGTACCAACAAGCAGGTAACGTGATTGGAAGGTCAATGTTTCTTTTGAATTATTATAATATTTGAACATTTTATTTTGTTTTGTTTCAATACGCAAAATGTTTCGTGTATTGCTATGACCGCGCAATCAGTTACATGATTTATTCACCGTTGAAACTGATTGAAAATAATTGATATATCCGCGAATAATTACTGTACAATCAACTGATTCTATATTTGAATTTGCTTGTGGAACAGATTAAAACTCGGAGAGCATTCGTTGTTTTTTTAAGATACTTTTCTTAAATCGAAATATTTTAACTTAACATGACTAAACGGGTATCAAATATACTTTTGGTTATTTGGCTTTTCCGATCGTGATAAATATATATGAACGTTTAAACATTGTTCATGTATCCTTTATCAATTATCGTTGTGTTTATTTTTTAATCAAGTTTATGTTTATGTAAACAAATGAAAATTTAGCTTTTTTGTTTTGAAGACTTTGCGCTTATGAGTGTCATAGTAATCAAATGGCTTGAATTCGCATTGCCGATAAGCTGTTTGATGTCTACAAATAAACAAGACAAAAATAATGTTTGAATACTTACACATATATGGGTAATAATGATGATAATGTTGATAACAACAAACAAACAGTATTTATGCTAAGTATTACCGTGTTATTTATTCTGTTTTCTTGTTATCAAGTTCGTAATCCTTTTAACTATGTATTGTGTTGTTTAGAATATCTGAAACCTTTTAAATTGTTTCAATGACAGGATCTGTGTATCTGGTTGAAATATAAAATGGCACAAAAGATATTGCAGCAGAGTATACAGTAGAGCAGTTTTTCAACCGAGATGTTATTAAACGCCTTAAAATTTAGTTGTTTAATGATCATCCCACTAACATAGATCTAGTACTTTCGAGTCTTATTTATGCATCGCGTTGTCTGCATAAATAAATACAATTTCAGGTCATACAGTTTAGTATGTGTTCTACTATGTTGCATAATATTTATTTATTTATATGGTTTATACCACAACTTTAGAGAGAGAGAGAGCATATTGGTTTGCCCTTGTCCGTCCGTCTGTGCCCACTTCCTTAAGCCGGTCCTTTTTTGCCGCAGGAAAACCTATAAAACATTTTGCTGCTTGTGGGATAAACCATTACAATCATATATACACGCATGTGAACATGGGCACCTTTGTTTGTCCTGTGTTAACAGCGTTACCTAAGATATGGCCTCTAACAGTTTTAAGTAACATGTAGAGCATAACTCAAAAACAAATTCCTGTCTCAGAGAGCATTATTCACTAATTTACAAGCATGTGAAGTTAAGCGCCTTTATAATTTGGTTCGCATTATTTATACACAGCCAGAGCTGTGGTCCTTTTGTTCAAATATTTGCAGTTTTTATTTTGTGTCGCGCATAATAAAAAAGGCATTGCTACCAGAAGGCTAGAACTTCAGAAACATTTAAAGAAAACGCTTAATTTCCGCTTAAGCATAGTCGGATTTGGCAGATTTCTAATACAACCTTAGTAATGTTCACTTAAAAAAAAATTAAGTGCCTCACGAGTAACTCAAACGTATTAATAAGCATGTGAACTTATGCAGCTCGGTTAAATTGGAGTTATTGCCACTTCTATCACGGATAACTTAAAAAAAGCATTGATGATGGGATAAAAAGAACTTTATAAACACAAGCTTTTGAACGAACCTCCATATATTGTTTCAATTGTTTAGGAGTAGCTTTCTAAGACAGATTTTGACTTTTATCAATAGCCAATAGACTGATAAAGAAATCACACTAAATAGTTGCTACCTATCTCTTTTTCGATATAAATTGTGATCCATTTGTAAGTAAGACCTATCTCTTAATTTTGTTTACAATTGTTTCCTTTTTTCATTTCACAGGCATTTGTGTCTAGAATCAAAGTTATTGTCCTATAAATATTTAACCTAAAAGATATGAATTTGTGATTTTTTATGCCAAGAAGTGGCAATAAAGGTATGTCAATCAATAAAAAAGACTTACAAATATAAACATAAAATAAGTGAAATAAACGGTTATAAACCCGGTTACAAAACAATGTAGATGCAGAACGAATTTCATTTCGGTTGTTTACATCCTACATTTATACCAAAAAAAATAATTTACAATTCAATGCACACATAATTCGTGCAGTATGCTAATAATCGAACAATTGAATAAATTAATGCAAATAGATATTTATAAGCAACACATGTGTTCATCCAAAATCCAATTTCATCAAAAGAACTCACAAAATAAACACGACATCCAGACACAATACAATCCTCCAGCTGTCTAGTAAAAGCCACGGTCAAACACTTTTGTATGGTCGAGTTGTGTCAAAAAACGCCCACAGAAAATCACAAGCACGGATCCCAAATTCATAAGACCTTTTGCGATGGGAATTGCAATGCTACAACAAAAGCTAATAAATTCGATGGAGAACTTTATATTAAATTCAAAGACAACTGTTGATGAGGATACACCTCACGACACGGCAAGGTTTTCCTCAAACCCCGGCTTGCGAGGTAACTTGACCGACACTGCTCCGTCAATGATTTACACGTGGTCTGCACTCTTAGATGGGTGGTTCTCAAAGCAGGGTGAAGTCATATTGTTTCGTTGTAGAGCCAAATGTCTTGTGGTGGGTAATGGAATAAATCAAACATATTCTCGATGTTCGAGTATATATTATGGAAAAGTATATCGAGTGTACTAGTATATGTGAAATATGTAAATTCAGAGTTTGTAACCAGGTTGAAAGAAGAGTGAAATAAAAGTAGTCAAATATACACCGTAACTACAATTTTCTATTGTTAGGTAGTAAATTGAGTTTGTTTAACGACAGTACATATGCTTAAGACATCATGATCACATATTTCCACTTATATGTATTTGTTGAGGGTGCTAACAAAAATAATTTTTGTTGATTGCATATCTATGATTTGGAATGAGCAAAACACGTAAAATATATCATAACATTCCTGGACATACACCGAATTAGATGAAGAATTAATGCACACACGCCAAGGGTTATAAACACTTATATATGATACTAAGACACATATACCTATAACACATACTAAAATCACCTATCCTACATAAGAATTATCCTACATAAGGATGACTGTATCATTAGAAAGATTGCGACCGATGGATTTAAAACTAGTTGCGTGCGTGATACCCTAAAAATGCACTGCAGTTGTTAGGATTTGGGGCGAATTTAGGAATATAACACCAAATAGTTCGTATAATTTTGCAGATGTGCTACAATTGTTAAACGTATCGTTTTACGACTGCGGCGACAGCTGGGGTCAATATTACCGCAAGTCAAAACATGTAGATTATTCGATATTGCAATCGCACAGTGATCTCCCATGTTTTATTATTTTTAATATAACACGCCGTCCTAGGAGAAAAAATGACCAAAGCGCAAATCAGAACCGTCAAACACCATTATTAATGCAATTATAATCAGAATCAATATATTGTCAACTTGGTATAAATAAATTTCCCCAATGTGAACCATCATTCACGAAAAAAAATAGTTTTCCAGAAAATCGCAATATAAATTGACTTGATGTTAATCGCAAGTAATTACAAGCCGTAGTATATACCATAGTAAGCGTTAATGAATGGACGTTTTATGCTTACAGTCTGAAACCCTGGACCGTTTGGTTCTAACTGCTCCAATATGTGCCACTGTCTCAATAATGTAACTTGTAACCATATTGACGGTAGCTGTCCCAATACCAAATGCGCTGCTGGATGGACCCATGACAATTTAAGCGTAGATACGTAATAACATGCGGTTTCTCATCTAATTTACTATATCTGAATTATAATACTCAATTTTGTTTGTCACACATATTCATGATTTAATGTGACAGTTTGTACCTTATTTATAACTCCTTGTTCGAATATGTTTCTTTTTAAACATGTCTGTGTAATGCAGGTGTAGTTTTTAAAAATGTACACGATACGGCTGTTGAACTATGTTTTAGGGAGCGATTTGAAAAAACTGTTTCATTGTTTATATTATACAGAGCCAGAAACATGATATACCATGCACTGCTTTAAAAGCAACACTATTAATAAAATATTTCACTGAAAAAAAAGTTATCAGCTTGTCATGTGTCCATTACTTGTATTTGAACTAGTAACCATTAAGAGCTAGTTTTCTTGAAACTCGCCTTATGAATAGAAATGATGAAAAGCTCAACTTATGGCAAGCCACATTATTTAAGCGTTCAAAGTTTCGATTTATAATAGCTAAATTGGAGTTTTCTATGTACAGTTTGAAACCATTCAGTTTGGTTTTAACTGCTCCAATGATTGTCATTGTCTCAATAATGTAACTTGTAACAATGTTGACGGTGGCTGCTTGAAAAACCAATGCGCAGCTGGCTGGACGCACGACAACTGTAGCGTAGGCATGTAACAACATGCAGTTTTTTTTATCTATTTGACTCGTGATGAAGCATAATAAAAACATATGACAAACAATTGTATTGTTATAAATATGACATATTTAATATCAACATAAATGAATGCTTTATACTACTTGCTGAACTGTGTTCAAGAACAATATCCGAGTAATATAGGTGCATTCTGTAAAAACATATACAATTAGTCAGTTGAACGGTAAAGAGTTCCTGAAAAATAATCTCTTTTTTATCTTAAATATAACTAGCCCGAAAATACTTACCACAACGCCAAACAAAATCGCTTAACATCAAAATTGTCAAAGTAATGTTGTTGTTTTTTTTCTGAAATAATATGTTGCCCATTGGCTTGTTCTATAGCTAAAGTTATGGCAAGCCGCAGTGTATTAGCTTCCATTGCTTTGATTGATCATAGATAAATTTACGATTAATGATTACAGCCTGCAAACCCGGCACATTTGGTTCTAACTGCTCGAATATTTGTCATTGTCTCGATAATGGCACCTGTAACAAGGTTGACGGTAGCTGTCTCAATAACAAATGCGCAGCTGGATGGACCCATGACAACTGTAGCGTAGGTATGTAACAACGTGTGGTTTTTCATCGAATTGATGAATGATCATGTAAACAAATTAAATGTGAAAACTTATTCTCTGTTTAACACTGTTTGTAAGAATGTGTATCATAGAAAACTAAGTCAGTGTAATGATGCGTAGTTAATAAAAACGTTTATAATTAGCCTATTTAATTATTTTTATGAAATGAACTGTTGTATTGTCTTTAATAAAAATAAGCCAGGAAAGAAACGCACCACAGTGCAAATCAGCGTAGTTAAAAATCAACATTATAAATGTAAAATTTAACTGAAATTTAATGTCAACAATTCGTCATGTATATATTACACAAATTTAAAACATTAATCATGACGAAATACTGTTATTGAAGTAAAGCTAAAGTGATGTCAAGCCGAAGTTTCTCCGCGTTCACCGTTTTGGTTGATAATAGCTGTTACCCCAGTTCTTTTATTTACAGCCTGCAAACCCGGCACTTTTGGTTCTAACTGCTCCACTATTTGTCATTGTCTCAATAATGCAACATGCAACCATGTTGACGGTGACTGTCCCAATAACCAATGCGCAGCTGGCTGGACGCATGAAAACTGTAGCATAGGTACGTAACAACATGCGGATTTTCTTTTAATTGCCTCGTGATTAATAACAATTTTTAATTGGTATTGTCAAAACGAGGTTACATTTTTTATTGAATATTTATGCTTTGTTTATGTCTGCTTGTTAATTGTTTCTTTCAAAAACTGTACGAAAAATGTATGTGTAGTAATTATAAACTCATATAAGTAGTCTGTTCGAATTTTACACTAGCGATTAAAATGAACTGTTCCATTGTCTTCAATATAAATAGTCAAGAAGAAAACTTACTACAGCGCAAATCAGAATCGTTTAACATCAACATTATAAATAATATGTCTATATGAAATAATATTTTAAACACTTTTAATGAATTCATTACATAATTAAAGGTCTTTACATTATTCATGAAGAACAAGTTTACTTAAAACGGTTCTTATATCTTGTCTGGATGTTAAACTTAAGTTATGAAAAACCGCAGTCTTCCAGCTTTGAAGTTTTGATTTAGAAAATCTGCATAGACGTTTTTGATTACAGCCTGCTACCCCGGCACGTATGGTGCTAACTGTTCTTCCATATGCAATTGTCTCAACAATGAAGCATGTCATCATATGGATGGTTCCTGTCCCTACTACTACTACTACTACTACTTCTTCTACTACTACTACTACTACTACTACTACTACTACTACTACTACTATCACTACTACTGCTACTACTAGTACTACTTCTACTACTACTACTACTACTACTACTACTACTACTACTACTACTACTACTACTACTACTTCTACTACTACTACTACTACTACTACTACTACTACTACTATTATTACTACTACTACTACTACTACTACTACTACTACTACTACTACTACTACTACTACTACTACTACTACTACTACTACTACTACTACTACTACTACTACTACTACTACTACTACTACTACTACTACTACTACTACTACTACTACTACTACTACTAATTCTACTACTACTACTACTACTACTACTACTACTACTACTACTACTACTACTACTACGATTTCTACTACCACTACTACTACTACAACTACTACTACAACAACTACTACAACTACTACTACTACAGCTACAACAACAACAACAACAACTACTACTACTACTTCTAATACTTTTACTACTACTACTACTGTTACTACTACTACTAATACAACTACTGCGACTACAATAATAACAACTACTACAATTACAGCAACAACAACATTTACTACTACTACTACTACTACTAATACTAATACTACTACTACTACTACTACTACTACTACTTATACTACTTCTCTTACTTCTATTACTATTATTGCTACTACTGTTACTACTTCTAATACTACTAATACTACTAGTGCGACTACAATAATAACAACTACTACAATTACAGCAACAACAACACTTCTACCACTTCAACTAGTGGTACCAGTAGTATTATTGGTATTACATGCTGTTGTTTATTGTTTTACAATAAAATTCTGGAATACTCTTATTTTTGTTTAAACCTAAGTATATTAAATCGATTGCATGATAGCCTCCGGATTATTTGTAAACCTGTCGAGTACTTTTATTGAGCCTAGAACCAGTGTCTGGTGCCTTTTGGGGAGAAGTAAATAACTCTCCCACAGTGGGGAACGAACTCCTGACCTCACGGTCATCAGGCGAACACAATATCAATAACGCCTCGACGGCATACAATTGTGATAAAAAGCAAGCATTTTTTCGATGTATTTATACATATTGTAATTATTGCGTTTTTCAAAATCTCTCTATGACGTTTTGCTTATCAGAAAATTTTAAAGATCATATGTTTGTTGCAGATAATATATCTATTGCTACGCTAGAGCCTCCGGAAAGCAATTGTGACAGGTATTACAACGCCTTTATAGCTGTGTCTACGGTTCTTGGAGTTGTTGTAGCGGCTGTAATAGTTGTAATTGTGATGTACAGCAGACGAATGCCTCGACAGTAAGTAAATCAATGCAATTAGTGTGAGAAAGTAGCACAAATCAATCAATCAAATACATGTAGAAACATTGCGATTTAAACCTATCAGTCAGATACATTTTAAAATATTTTTATAAGAATTGTTGATATAAAAATACCAACAATATAATTTTATCCTAATACTGCTTTTTTTTTGTTAATTTTAAAGAAACTATTATTTATACAAATGAATTCTTTTAGTCAATACACATTCGTGTAAACTGTGCTGAAATAATTAACTATAAAATCAAAGCTATAAATACAATGATATAACTTTGCAATCATCATATAAATATAAACCGAACGAACTTGTCCTCTACAGACACGTTTCAAATATCGAATAATGTTGACATAGGTCTTAAATTATATATATATATAATCGTTTGATAATATAAACATATGTGTTCGTAAATTTCCATGTTACTTATCTATAAGCAATGCTTGTTCATTATGAGATGTGCTAAACTTGAAGCCACTAGCTGTATATGATTTATCGTTTGCGGTCGTGATATATTTTTATTACAAATCGCAAGTAGCTCAAAGCTTCTAATGTGCACATGTGTATTTACTTTGATGTGAATTATCGATAATGTATAAATGGTTTAAGAACCATTCGAGTATAACATTGAAGTGCAATCCATGTACAAACACTTTTTTAATTCAAACTTTTTTAGTTTGTGTATTTCATATTAAGATCTGCTGGAGGCACTCGTTCTAACAGAGAATCGACTTCTCACACGTACGATGATTTGTCACGAAAATATAAGAACCCTGACCACTATGAACGCCTTCAAATTCAAACCAGTGAGTATAACACTAGTGTCTTAATACCCTGTATTTTCAAGTAGATAGTACTCATATTTTTGTGAACATAAATAATTAAGAACTCCAAAGTTGATAACATGCAAATCATATTGGTACATGTACCATGAATTTAAATATCAACATTGTTTTAATTATAAATATGTTATATACGTATTAGATTGCTAAATTAAGCTATACAAAAAGACAGGACGAAAACAACTTTAGCGAGAACGCATAAGTATATTTAATTGTAATAATAACATATAACGAAAACACAACATTAATGAAATGAATTGTAAGGTAATGAGTTAATAAGTTCTACAAACACGCAGAGACGAACAACACTATTATAAAAATATAATAAACAAAGTGGACCTTCAGATGCGCCAACAAGAGAGAACAAATATCATCACCAGGTGGTCTTGAATTTACGGGAATTTACCAGTTGCAAATCGGTCAAGCACATGACGAAATCATGAGACACAACACAAATGATGCTTTAAATACACAATACACACAAAAGGGGTCACCATCTTGAATTTATCAACGCAATGCATAACATTTGGGGTTTAATCTGGATTTCAGTGCCTTAAACCTCACACTTGGCAAAAAAGAAAGAATTGTAATTAAAATGGACACCACGGAAAACAGATTAAAAAACGAAAAATGTAGTTATTCTTGGGAAACTGAATGGTCGAATTATATACAAAAAATGACATGCATGCATGTGCGTCTAAAAATTGTTTAAACTACTTCCGCGCAAAACATGGTTCAATATCGAAGATTATATATATATATATATATATATATATATATAAGATGCCAAAAATGCATTATTTAATATTAAGAATGTTTATATTAAGAATAATTACGTGTTGTTATTTCAGTTGAACAATCGACAATAGATTGTAAACAAACTCCGTTTCAACGAGTGGTCAGTGCAAATAATACTTGCAGACGTTTCTGATCCCTATGTTAACATTTGTATAACATTTTTCGTTAATGAGTCATCGTAACATTTAAATATCTTGTTAAAGTTACTTAAATCTTACAATAATCATGCAGTTATGATGTCATATTGTTAACAGTTTACTAGATCTAGGATATTGTGTCATAACGTACTCTCCGAAAACTAGCTTATTTAACGCAACATAATGCGAAACGTTTGGAAGATAAGTAGCAACCATTTGTAAAACCAAAGTACATGTATGTACAAAAAACATGACAATGCACTTAGTGATGTCATTATATGATATGGCATTCATATACCCTATTAATTTGTGAAACAAATGACCGATAATATCATCAAAAAGTTCGCCTTATTTGCGGTCATATATTTTGTGGAATGTTATTTTTCAATAATAATACTTGTTACATTGTAAACATTAACATATAAAATACAAATGTGCATACCATTTTTCAATGTGTGTTTACTAGATACATATACATGAAACAATAACGTAAAATTAAAATAATCAAACCAATACAAATAATTGCCTACACAATTCAGTACTTTTTTGTATAAGTGCTTGTACGTAGACATGTACATAAATATTAAACTCATGGTAACATGTATAATTTATCTTCTTATTGTAAATGCTTCATAATTTAGTTTATTCCATTTTCTATATTCCCGTTGCATGGTGTTGTAATTATTAATAAGTTTCCATTACCAATTATTTTGCTTTATCAGTCGCTCTTTGTGTGTATAAAAGTTAGTTCATTATGCTTTAAGATATATAATATGTTAACAAGTGTTTATAATTTGTGTAATTCATTTGTTTACAAAATATATTGACTAGCTGAATAATGTATTACACATACTTACCCTGAAATAAAAAATACATAATTACAAAAAGTATACAACGTTTAACTTCTAGAAGCAATTATATGCAAGTTTACACTTTTTGTCGATGTTTGTAAACATGTCACCTTATTATTAATTTTATGTGTATAATATTACTTCTTGTGCGTTCAGCATGTCATTTTCGTTTCCTTGTGTGTGCTTATAGCTTTAGTTTAAAGTGATATTATGGGCATCTAACAGTTTATAAGTGTCTATCGCAACCGTTGTTTATTTTTGGTGTTTTCACTTCATATACTATTATATTTATTAATGCAGCATCAACATACTAAAACAATATCCCGGAAAGAGAAACATAATGTATTTGAATATCAACAGTACTTTTGTTTGACATCTCATCATGCATTGACGATGTGAACCTAAATTTAGTTTTAGTGCAGATTCGTTCATACGACACAAAGACAGAATTTTATTTTACGGATCATTTCGGCTTAGAGGACTGGGTGAGTCATGTAAAATATCGAATATAAAATATATTTTTATAAACAACTGGTAGCAAGATGATTTGCAAATAATTGGTCAGTAACCACATTTAAACTAACTCTTTTGACCTGTTAATTCTTTTCAGCTCAATTCAACAGTGAAAAATGCCCATAATATCGCTTTAAGGCGTCAATGTGTATGAACGTCATCGATTGAGCTATGTGGCTGCGTGAGGTTGTCCCTTCGTTTTTAAAGTCGTGTATAAATGACATTTTTTCTTCATATCTGTGCATTAATACCCATATTTAACAGATGTTTCCATGTAACACACAATATATTGCATCATTCTACATTTAATAAATTATGTAAGTAAGTTATTAATGGTCTTCTCTTGTACAATACCTTCGTCAGGTATACTTTATGTGAACAATTAGGAAAAATAACACATATATATCAGCGAATCAGGTGTCTCTGTGATGCAATCGATGGTTTGGGTCTCAGATATTAACCAAGCTGTTGTTTTCATTATGTTCATGGAGTAATTATATAGCAATTAATGAAAACACGTTTGTCTAAGCTTTTGTAAAAATAATACACTCATTAATTGAAGGTAATAAATATACTATTACGCTTAAACAATGTAAACACGACAAGCAAACACACTTGATATAATATAAACAAGAAATAATTCCCCCTTAATGATATATTTTCATTCCTACCCGACAGTGTTTAGTCGACATTGAGATTACGCCTTAGATAAAAGATTCTTTAATCACCTTAAACATATCGGACGAATAAGACATTTGGGATAAATCAGCCGTTAGTATGTTCTGCAATACGAATAGACGAACGCCTATTAGCAGTCATTCATAAAAAAATACAGACACAGTCTGCCAATATTAATTGAAAAATGTTTTAAGTAATTTGGAAGGAAAATTTACAAAATGGCAACGCTCACATGTGAAATAGTGTTAAAAGTAGATGTGATTTAGGTTAAGTGCTAACAGTGTCTATGTTTACATTGTTAACGAACAGGCGGGTTAACTTTGACACGAGGTTCATCATTTTAATAAACGTAATTGATAATTAAAACATAAATGCAAATGCATGATGCCCGACTCAATATTACACATGTTAATGTACTGCTTTTAGTAGTGAAACTCTATTAAAATGATACTGGGAAAGGTTTTAAACACAGTACATGGCGAAATATGGTGATCTATAAAAAGTATTAAACTTTCGAATGGGTAATAAATCTATATTTACAGATATTTTTTCAAATAACCTATGTACCAGAAAGATCGTCAATATGTCTCATTGGCATAACAAAAAACTCCTGGTTACAGCCTCTGAAGGTCGAATTATGTAAACATTAAAAATATGAACGTTTCCTCCAAATACTATTAATATTCCTTTTCTATACGTGTCTTCTAATTGTTACGCACTGGGTTGCACTATGGTCCGATTTATTACTTGCATATCTGTTTCAAGGTCTTCAACAGACTTCTCTCAAGTTCAGACAAGATTACTTACTTCGTGTGCTAACGTTGACTGTTGGGACTGAACTTTTAAATTACTTGATCTGAATTTCTAAATAGAAAGTTCTACCGTATTAGATGCATGTACAATTATATTTGTTATAGGAGCAAGTGGGGTATGATACAATCGCGATTGTGATGTTCTTTACTTGAAGATCATGATAACAGCTACAACTTGAAATTATATTTATATAAATAAAGAAAAACTGAATACTGAGCATATTATTCCTAGTTACTATAACTTGGTTTTTACGATGCCTGGTATTTCCAGGATGTCGGTAACGATACTGTATTTCTTGGAGCTATTCAACAACGACTTACAAATATTTTTTTCCAAAATAGGAACGGCCGATTGGTTAACTCTAGCAGAGCTCTTTTTTATAGGAATATAGCATCCTTTCAGCTTCAACCATATTTAGTATTATGTAATATTAAAACGTACAGATTTAGCCTTACTAGGTTACGAGTATCCTCTTATAGATTGAGAATAGAAAGTGGCAGATGGTCTAAGCCCAACCTAACACCTGTTGAGCATAGGACATGTATTGTTTGTAATCGTCTAGAAGACGAATATCATTTTGTAATTAAATGTAATTAAACTTATAGACAGACTTAAAATGTTAATATATAACTTCAAATTACAGAAACAGACCAAATATGCAAAATTTCATAGAATTAATATCTTCCGATAGTGAATCATTGTTAAGAAAACTAATTGTTTTTGTCCATACCGCTTTTTTAGTTAGATCAACGAACATGTATAACCCCATTTCATGTACTTTTACCCATTAAATAGCTGAAAAATGTAAATTGCTGCTGTTTTTGATTTTGTATGTGAATGAAATCCTGCGTAATTAGTATTAGTGTGTGAGTTCCTGTTTACGCCTTCTTAGTTTTGTTTGCCAAATGTATGTTAGAAATAATGCATTATGTATTGATAAGTAGGATTACTCCTCTTAAATTAATTAAACGTATTTCATCTATGTATGCTGCCGACTATTTGCTTTAGCTGTATAATCAGTTTTTTGTGTGAGTTCTTGTTTTACTCTCTTTAGGTTTTATGTATAGATTGAATGTACGTTAAAATTAATGCAATATGTATTGATAAGTATGAGGTAATATGTATTTTCAGTGGTAAATTATTTTATTGACACTACATATGTAAATAGTATTTAAAAAGTTCTGTAACATCGCTTACTCATAATTTCCATGTGCTTGTTATAATCATGTTTATATGTTTATTACTGTAGTTATTATATTGCTTTTACTAAAATATGTCCACATGGAAATGCTGTAAATAAAATCTAAAATCTATAACACAATGTAAACTTATATGATATGTTTGTGCTTTAAATAATACTAATGTATAACTATCATACATATAGGTGCATTATTAAATTATGTTTGTTGAGCCTGATGAACCATTGATTGCATGTGATTGTGTTTATCGTAGAGAATGTCTGAACTATTGAAAATATATCTGTACAAAATTGCCACGTTTGACCCTTAGATGTTATATGATCTGATACAGCCTAATAGAACCCAGCAGTAGATCAGGGGTTCAATCAGGGAACAAATCATGTTATGACTAACAATTAACTACAGCATGACTAGAGGCTACTTTTTGCAGAGATGGCTTTAGATGAGTTATGACTCTTCATTAATTATATAGTTATGTATATACTATGATGATAAGCTGTTGCAATTGAGACGCACGTTTGAAATTTAAGACAATATTATGTTTAAGTTTAAAATACAACAAAGAGTGAAACAAGTTTTATTTGTTATTTGTTAAAGATATCAGAGCATAAGAAAACCAAGACAAAATGGATTTTATACACGTCACCCAATTCTGAAAATGACGTTTGGTTTAGTGATGTTTTCGAAAGATATCGTTTTCAAAAACTCGCAAAACTCTGTATACTTTCACTGATTGAGGCTTAATTTTTATCTGGTTACCCACATAGGTGTCTTTTTTACTATCTTTTGATCAAATAAAAATGCCTATTGTACTTTTGGTACACGTTTTCGAACTTACAACATTCAAATTCTAAACACAGTGACCTTTTTCATGACACTAGATTGTATGCATTAAAAATTAGCTCAAAATTTTAAATAAAAAAAAAACAATAAATAATGCATTTAAGTGATAAATGACTAGTATCAGTCTATTTTGGTTATGCTTTTCTGAATAATTGATCTTTTAAATTAACTATCTAACCGAACCATACATGACGAGCCAAAGCTATCGTCCTGTGTTTGGCGTCCGTCGTCGTGCAACTTGTTTTGTCAACTGTTAGCTCATTATCGCTCTGGAGGCCACATTTTCACAAACTATTGAGGAACCTTGCTCCGAATATTTATTTTGAACATTTCTAGGTTTTATGCAGGACTTTGTAATAACATGTAGTGGGTGTGATACATCGTTAATTGCCTACTAAAAAAGTAATGTTTAGAAAAATGTAAACTATAAAGCTATAAAGGACAAATGAAAAATCATGTGACCTCTAAGAGAAAACATATCGATTTTAACTGTTCTATTGTTTTGTATTAATGCGTATATTGTTCTCATTTGTTGCTATCATATTTAGACGGTAAGATTGCCTAAAATAGTAATCATTTAGGTTATAAATGAGGTACAATAATGCATGTTCTATGAACGTTTGTGTTATACGTTTTTTATAAATAAATAAAAAATTTTTTTATATGTTTATGCCAGTTATAGTTTAGATAATAAGAATATTGGGCGGTATCAGCGTTTTTGGAAAGTGAAGTGTAAGTATTTGTCCCGACGAGATGCAAGTCCCGGTCAATAACAATATCTTTGGAAGGTATATTGATGCATCTATAAACTACAAAGTGTAAGTCCCTCAATTACAATACATTGTATAACATAGTGTCATGCTAAATTAACAATGGCGTGTGATGTGCTTTAAATATAAGGCATGTATGTACTACTTTTACACAATGATAACCAGAAATTACGATTGTTGCATGTACCAAATAAACACAATTGTAGTCTTTTGAAATAATGATTGTTTTATCCTACGTCTTCAAAGATGCATAGACGATGGAGATTTTTGTTATTATAAAGAACACATGGGCCGTGCTCTGTTAAAAGGTTTTATGCATGTGCGTAAAGTGTCGTCCCGGATTAGCCGTTGCAGTCAGCACAGGCTAATCAGGGACTACATTTTCCGCTTTTATGAAATTGTTTGTTTCACGTAAGTCTCTTCTTAGCAAAAATTAAGTTTAGGCGGAAAGTTTCGTTCCTGATTAGCCTGTGCGGAGTGCACTGGCTAATCTGGGACGACACTTTACGCACATGCATTAAACCCCCTTTTCACAGAGTACGGACCGAATATATTTTAGGACGTTAAAAAGTTAATGAAGTTAATAAATTGAAAGTTCTGATATATTCGAAACGCAAATCAGAATATGATCTCATGTTTGGTTCTTGCCTTAAGCAATAAGGTGGAAAACAGCACAGATTATTCAAACATTAAGACGTGAACCAGAATTTTGTGGTGTGGAAAAAATATTATTGTCTTAAGATTTTTATAAGAAGCTTTACTTGACCAAATTGAAACAACTATCATTATTGTTATTTAGCGCCCCCGTCTAATATTAGCTCGGATGGACACGGCAGTTCCGGATTTGTCCCGGATCTCACCAGATCAATATCTGGGACGATCCTAAATGATCCGTAGACTTTTATGAACTTTTGATTGTCGACGGTCTCCTAAAGAAAATCACCCAGATGACAGCACGGTACCAACACGGACTAACCCGTACTAATACGGCAAAAATACGGATAGTCCTGGATAAACACGGAACAACACGTCATCTACACGGATCATCACGGAACTAAACGACAACGACATAGTTAAAAACGGAAGGAAAATGGACCAAACAGAAAATGCCCGAAAAGACAATGATGTATATACAAGCAGGTTGATGTATGGTGATTCCATTAATTCGGTTGTCCGGTAAGGACAGTGGTTGACACAAGCGCTGACTCGGGTTCAATAACCGTCCACGCCAGCATATGAGATTTGTTGGTTGTCAATCTACCGGGCAGATGGGTTTTCCGCCGGATAATCCGGCTTCCCCGAACAGCACAACACCGCATTAACATTAAAATATTGAAGTACACTTGAAACTGCAGGCAATGTTAACAATTCGTCAACACGTTCGTGAATGAAGTTAATAAATCAGGTAGGAGTACTGGGACACACTCCAGGTCCTCATATTTTGTAGCAACACACGCAAAAGGGCTTCATAAACTCAGAATTGCACAAAATCACACACACGCATACATAAATACACACACACACAGACATACACACACTCAAATGCACGCGCACGCGCAAGAACACGCACACACACGCAAACGCGCGCGCACACACACACACACAAACATGGCATAGAAGACATACCTCTTGAAATCAAGGGCAACATTGATTAATCTGGAGTCAGGACCAATGTCTAACAATAAGAGAGGCTTGGCAAAAGACATGGCTGATAGGCTTAACTGCCTTGTTCAGAACTTTGTTTCCGGACGTCTCACACAGTGAGAGGGAAGGGTAGATCAGTATGAAGTGTTAATAAACATTTATATTTCTCATGTATCTTTTGTCATTTTTAATTACAATATAATATGTTTATTCTGCCAATTGTTATAGTTACTGCCGGATAAAGGGGTATGTGATAGACTAAGTGATATACGGTTAGGTACACATTACTTGTGTATTGTCTATAGCACATGCCGGAACTACATAATGACGGTTGGTAATGGGTTTTATTGACGTTGTAATGTTTATCCATTGCAAAAAAAGCTTTCAATAAACAATGAAATAACACAATGGAAGCATAAGGATAAACGAAATAAATGGATTGTGTCATAAATGTGGAAAGTTTATCGTACTCGTCTCACCGGATAAAATTAAAACGCCTTGCCCTCTAAACTTTTCTATTAAAAACATTAACCACATATTATCGATATAATTAATACCATATAATGACAACATGTTTCACTGAATGCATTCCCGGACTGTCAATGACGCTCACGGACAACATAAGGTTATCACGGCTGTCCACCGACCCTATACGGCAGATACACGGGCCTACCCGGATCATGCCGGATTCTGCCATCGTCCCAGTTCGTCACGGATCAACACAGTAGTTTTGAACTTCACAAAACCGCCTTGTTGCCCCCCCCCCCCCCACCCCCCGGAGCCCCGAGGACATTCCCAGACGTTCAAGGATCGACGAAGACCTACACGGCGGATACTGGCAGCACATGTCGGATCGGGTCGGATATGATCCGTATTGATCCGGCATCTGTGGGGCTGGGGCTTTATAGTGTGAAAAGTGTACAAATGTTTTTGCAACACTAGGTAGAAGCCATTTTGTACCAGTGTGAATAAGTTATTATCTATATTAAATAGAAATACAAAGTTATGTAGAACATTGATACCAAAACAACTTGGTTTTTTCAACAGGTATTCTGTGTCAATTTACAGGAATTATCCACATGTCTTTTGTCATATTTTCTACTTGTAGTTGCTATTAAAACTGTATGTACAAAAAA
>NC_068362.1:20868990-20961490 GCF_020536995.1 Dreissena polymorpha | reverse complement strand
TTATAATTGATTGAATACTCGTTTAAGACAGCATTGTTGCTGTAATAATTGTATCTTATTTTTGGTAACAGTTTTTTAAATGACTTAATGATTGTTGTTTACCGCGGATTATCCGCACACAAGATGGCTGACCTCTGGATTAACTAACGAAGGTTGACTGATATAAAGCACTATGTGGATGAAGTTTTCCAACTTTATGCGGCATGTTTTAATGGGTTCCTGTTTACTGGTTGGGGCGGCGGAATTTTCACATGATGTTCAAATGTCAAAATATTGAAGTTGATGCCGCCGCCCTTGCTTTTCCATTGTAGACGTAAGTGTAACAATTAGCCAAAATATGGGGTTAAGTGTTAAATGCACACAGTTTTATATTGCTGTTTTCAAGCGTGTTTTCATTATAATAAAATTTTGCCTAATATTTACAAGTAACAATATAAATAAAATCATTTTCATGCAATTCTATTATTGACTGCCCTGTCATAAAGTAGCATCCTTCTTATAAAGATGTGCCACATTTCAGATTTATGCGTTAAGTAAATACACACATTCAAATGGATATAAGTATACACTCAAGGACATACTTACCTACTAATATCTATGTACACCATGTTATCGCAGGTTCAGAACATATGTTGATGTGTCCTATATGTGACGCTATTTTGAAAATGTCCTATGGGTGCTTAGCGGAGTTCATAAGAAAAATTAATTTCAAAGATCCATTTACTTCTCTTTTGTCTCAATATTATAGTTTGGTTATTACTATCGTTACTGTAACTCTGTTGTTAACTGTAATGCAAAGAGGATATGTTGAAGTTCGATAAATGGTTATGCTGAAAAGTTTGGTGCATGGTTTCATACATGTTTTAAAGAACTGTTTTATAATTTGGTAAAATTCTAAATGTATTTAAGATCTGTAAGAACGTGTATAGTTGCTTTACACTTGTATAGTGTTCCATTTAATTGCCATTAAATAATAGAACGTATATTATAAGTTTAGAAGGCAACATTGTGTTTGTTCGTGTGTTTGTTTTCATTCTAAAATGTGCATTCTTTAGAGGATAAATGCGAGGCTTGTTGATACCTTGTTGCGGTCCTACGGTAACACCGAATTAACACCAAAGTATCAACAGCGATGTCGGTATATCTTCTTCTTCCGGTTAAGGTCAGGAGTCTTGATAGACTGTACGGTGACCTAATGAGGGATGTGACATCCACTAGTCTCTACTAGTCTATTTAAAATCTTAAAGACTATATGAGCAATAATACCATGTACAGGCTTTGGCTGGTTACGCTGTCCTAGAGGGTGAGGCTCTGAGCTTGACCAGAGCAGTCTTAAAACCTTTTAGGCAGGTGTAGTTAGTGACAAGGATCGGCAGCTGGTTCCACTGGCTTATCGTTCTGTGATAGCACGAGTTATTGTAGACAATAGATTGTGAGGTTGCCTACTGCAATCTTGATTTTCCTCTAGTTCACGTGTCGCTCCATGATAGGATAGGTCCGGGATCTATATCTACAAGGTGGTGTTGTATCTTGTAAAGGAGGGTCTGACAAAGCTCTTGTCTAATCTCCTGTAGTGGTCGCCATCCAAGATCCTTGAACATATGTGACACCAAGCCTGGTGAACCGTCCCAGTGGTTGTTGTGAACAAACCTAGCACCTCTTCTCTGGACTTGTTCCAGCTGGTTGATGTCTCTGGACTGGTAAGGGTCCCATGCAGCTGCAGCATAGTTGAGGGTTGGTACAGCAAGGAGTGGTAAGTTCGTTCTCGAGCTTTCTTGGTGCAGTTGTACAGGTTCCTCCTCAGGAATCCGAGTGTATTTGAGGCCTTGGCTGCAGTGTTGTCGACATGAGATTTCCATGAGAGGTCTTCAGTAAGTGTCACTCACAGGTACTTAGCACTGTCAACGTTCTCAAGAATGTGTTCGAGAAGGTTGTACGAGTGTTTTCTGCGGAACAGCTTGTTGGTGCATATATTTAGAGGAACTGGCATTTTTGGATTAAAGTGCATCTGCCATCTTGTCTCCGACTCTCCAAGGGTTTTCAGGTCCCTCTGTAACTCAGCTGAATCAGCCTCTGTCCTGTTTTGTCCCTAGAGGAGTCCATCATTTGCAAACAGACGTGTCTCTGATGTTGTTACTTCTGGCATGTCATTGATGAATGCGAGATATAAAAGAGGTTCGAGGACTGAACCATGAGGGCCCCAGACCGAACGGCTACTTGGGAAGACGTGGTACCGTCCAGGAGAACTTTCTGCTTCCTGTAGCTGAGGAAGAGCGCTGTTTCTCACTCCATAGAAATGAAGTTTGTGAAGTAGACGCTCGTGTGGCACCTTGTCGAGTGCTTTCGAAAAGTCCAGTAGGATGACATCTACTTGGTGTTTTCTAGTTTGAAGCTTGCTGGTTATTCCATGGAGTGTGGTGATCAGCTGGGTTTTGCATTACCGTTGCTTTCGGAAGCCATGCTGGTTGTCGCAGAGGATGCTGTTGTTCTGGAAGTGGTTCAGGATGCTACTGTGTACAATATGCTCAAGGATCTTGTAGGTCACAGATGTTAGGGATACTGGCCGATAGTTGCTGGCTTGATGTGTATCGCCTTTCTTAAAGATAGAGATGATGTTGACTTTCCTCCAGTCTTCAGGTACTGTGCCAGTGTTGTGTGATTTCATGAAGAATTTTGTTATTACTGGGGCGAGTTCTCTTGCAGCTTTTTTGAGAATGAATGTCAGGATGATGTCAGGTCCAGCTGCTTTATATGGGATTATATTCTTCAATAGTTTGATGGTTACTACAATGTTGTTCATCATGGGGGTGTGCTTATGCCTATTTTTGGTAAATGATCAGTATTTTCTCTGGTCTTGGCCGACTGAAACTGCTGGTTAAGTTTATCAGCTTTCTTCTGGCTTTCACTCTATAGGAAGCCTTCTTGGTCGATCATAGATGATACACCTTCATTTTCTTGATTCCTGCTGTTTACATAGGAATAGAGCCGCAGAGGGGTTTTGTGTAGGTCTTCACTTACAACATTCTGCAAGTATGATGTCTCTGCTTGTTGTGAGGCTTTTTGGACACTCCGTTGGAGGTCTTTATATCGTTTACAATCCCTATCTTTCCCCGTTTCCAATCCTTGTTTTCTTGGCTCTCCAGTGTGCTCGCTGTTTCCTTCTTGATAGACGGCGCAGGTCTGTGTCAACCCAAGGCTGTGTTTGACGTGTGCTTGACATTTTGGAAGGAACAAATTTGTTGACTGTTGATGTTATTGTGGATATGAATTTGGACCATTCATTTTCAATAGAATTTGTTTCTGAATTTAAGAATGTGGAATAGAAGATGTTGTTTGATGCCTTGTATATCGGCTTTCTTCCTAATGAAAAGCATTCGTCTTGGCAATCTTGCTCTTAATGGCTTGTAGGCAGTGTCCAGTAATACAATGCCATTGTCACTCTTAAACACTATTGGTTGTAAGGGTTTGTATCGTATTTTAAAGTTAGGGTATGACATGAACACGAGGTCAAGTGTATTTTGTATGCGTTTTGGGAAGTTTACAACTTGTTCCAAGCTATGGGCCATAGCTATGTTAAGAAATGTTTCACTTACCCGGTGAGCACATTGATAGTTGGTAACAGTATTACTTTTCCAGTTTATATCAGGTAAGTTGAAATCCCTAGCGATAATTAAGATGGTTTTCTTAAATGTATGTTTCAGGTTGCAGAATGTGTGTGAAACCGTCTGTAGGTATTCCACGTTAACTTGGTTTGGGGTCTGTAAAATGCTTCCAGGACCATTTTTTTTTGCCCTACTTTGATGCTGCCCACTATAAGTTCCAGTGTACTATCACGCTGAATGTCCAATACTTCTATGTCATTTTTCACTGATTACAACACGAAGTCATGAGGGTCGTTTGGTCTATTCCTTTCGATATGTATTGAAGCCTAGTTCTGGGTTGAAGGAGTAGGTCATTAGATTTTATTAGATAATCATGTCTTTGTGCCGATGATAATGTCTGGCTTAGTTTATTCTATCATCATCATCATCATCATCATCATCATCATCATCATCATCATCATCATCATCATCATCATCATCATCATCATCATCATCATCATTATCATCATCATCATCATTATAATCATCATTATCATCATCATCATCATCATCATCATCATCATCATCATCATCATTCTTAGCATCAGCAGCATCAGCAGCATCATCATCATCAGCAGCAGCAGCATCATCATCATCATCATCATCATCATGATCATCGTCAGCATCATCATCGTCATCATCATTATCATCATCATCATCATCATCATCATCATCGTCATCACCGTCCTTATAAATGATCTCTAAACGTGCAGCGACAAAATGTTTTCTCTTATTGTCATTAATTTTTTTAAGACACATTGATTGCCGCGAATTATAGTCTTTCATGATGGCTGACCACCATGACGTAACATTTTCCAATGTATGCAGTATGTTTGTATAGATTTTTGTTTTGAGGCAGGAGCGGCGGAATTTTTAAATAATGAATACGTGCAAAAATATTGGAGCGGCGGCCACCGCACAAGTGTCCCCATTGCCGATGCAATTTACGTATCTGAAAAAAAAATGGGATTGCGTTTTTGCACCTACTCATATTAAAGCGCACACAGGTTTTTAATTTCTGTGTTGCAGTGTGTTTTATGCCTTTAAATTTGATTTTATATAATTTGAAGTTACGATATCAATAACATTTTTGCAATTCCTTTAAGTACTGTTCTGTCAGTAAATATTAACATTTAATTGCCCTGTGTATGCAGATGTTATAAATGTCAGCCTTATTTGTCTCGACACAACTCCGTTGCGAACGGATGCAAACAACCAATGTTGAAGATATAACGCACACATTGTTCAAATATTTCATGATACGTTGCAGAAACAAGCATACGTAAATTTTACATGCAGGTTCATATATCAACAACCTATCTAATAATCAATAGAGTTGTGACGCAATTATTCGAATTTCATTTCTAGAGTTTTAAGTGTCAATTCGAATAATCGAATAAATAGCTCAGCAGATTAAGTCTATATATCAAGAAATCGTTCAGTTTGTGATGCAAGCACTAAATTTGGCACATAAACTCTTCAGTCACTATTGATTTGATAAAGCACGTTAGCCAATACAAAATTTCAAAATGGCATCCGTTTTCAAGATGGCCGCCGTCAGGATTGAAAAATGAAAAAAAGGAACAAATTTTCTGAAATGTTTTACTGCTGTGAATATTACTTGATTTTGATTTCGTACACAACAATTTGACTAGTTTGAATTTATATTCAGACATTGTTTAAGTTTATAGTACACACAAATCCAACATGGCTTCAAAAATGGCCGCCAAGATGGCCGCAACAACCTATTTATGATCATAGCTATGTTACTTTCCACTCAAATTTGATGAATTTGGTGTCTATACCCAGGTTTCAGGGAGCAAAGAGCACCTTTATTTCGTCAGACAAAGTGTAAGTTAATAATTTCACACAGAAATCCAACATGGTTTCCAAAATGGCTGCCAAGATGGCCGCCAAAACATATTAATGACCATAACTATATTACTTTCCACTCAATTTTAGATTTAGATTTTGTTGTCTATAGATATGTTTCAGGGGGGCAAAGAACACATTAACGTCATCAGACACTTTTTAAGTTTATTATATATCACACAAATCCAAAATGGCCGCCAAGATGGCCGTCAAAACCTATTTATGATAATAAAATATGACTTTGTAACTGTCCACTCAAATTTGATTAATTTGGTTTCTACACCCAGGTTTCAGGGAGAAAAGAACACATAAATATCACATTTATATCTTAAGACAAAATGTAAGCTAATTCTGTTGCACACACATTCAACACGGCGACCAAAATGGCCATTAACACAATACGAAGGACCACAGGTCCATTACTTGTTACTCAAAAGTTATGGTTGTTATGTAAAACGCCATAGTTTAGAAGACAAAGAACACTTTAATGGAGTTGAGGTTATATTTAAGCAGTTGAATAATCATAAACTCCAATTTATGACATTTGGAAGAGAGAATGAACTAGCACATGACTTCAAAATAGGATCAGGTTTTACTAACTTCTGTAGACATCGTTTCTTACCGTTGCTGAAAATCATTTAATATTAATTACAGCCTGAATAAGCATGAGTTCTTCCTTAAGGTTAATATTACACACTTTGTGTTCCTTTGACTATTTATTTACATAAAAGCAGAAGTAGATGGTCTTATTGTCCCTTTCGGAGTAATGCAGGATCTAGATGAGCAAATCTGTATCCTCGACCACCAACTGTGTGGTGCTACGACGGGATCGTTATACTGTTTCTTTAACAATTTCAACGTCTGCATCCACGGAAGATAGAACAACATAGCTTCTTCCTATTTAAGACAGGGTTGTGCTGATCAGAGCAATCATGCCGGCCTTGTTTCTGTCACGAGACAAAAAATCTTTCTTTTTTACATGAGCATTCTGTTTCTTTGCTTAAACTTACAATATGATTCACGTTTGTTTCATCGTCTCCGGTGCGTGTTGTCTTTGTTATAAGACCGTCTTCGTAGCCATGGAACCCCACTTTCGCTTGTATGTAATGCATTTTCTATGAATCTACATAAGACTCGGCTATTGCGTTATATAAGTCGCCCTTCATCATGGTCAAGGATTTAGAAAAGTGCCACCATCATGCATCTGTTTCATGAATACAGTTCATCTCAGCCTCACATGATGTGTCTATAGCCTACTCTCAAATTACCTGAGCGATCTGAGGCTTATCTGCTGTACACAGTATGTTCTTGGTATCAAAGAAGGCAGCAGGAGGGGAGCTCAGTTCAAAAGACAATATGACTGCGAGGGAAGGATCTCCAGATTTTTACACCACAAGAAAACGCTGGAACAGAAGAGCAGGATAAAAAGCACGTTCAGAAGTGATCTTAACAACCAAGCTATTCCCAAGAGCTTTGGCTCTGTATTGTCTTGTGAATTTATAAGCAAAGACCGACTATGATATCTCTTATGATCGTTTTCCCAAACGCATCCACTGCATGAACATTCCCATCTGACCCAGCCACTATCTTATTGACCATGTTTCTCAGAGTAGGGTTAGCTGTGTATGGAGAGCAGGTTTGTAATCTGTGTCTGCATTTTCTATAGATCAAAAGAATCCCCTTTGATGCACGCCTCAACTGAATCTTTGTGTTGACGAATTGAAGTATAGGTCAGATCTGTGAAATCCTGCATCCCACTGTTGTGCTCGGATGATGCATAAAGGGTCCAAGGGGTTTGCAATTCCTTGGCTATTTCACTGCCGCGAGTTAGACCACATGTGCTCTATAAACACATCATCAATGTGTGCTCAATGACAAGATCACGTCCTAGCCCAGCATAGCATTGATGACTCCTACGAACAACGTGAAAAACCAATACCGAACTTTCGATAAACGTCTGGGTGCGTTTCCTCTAGATCGCTTATTTGAAGCAAAGACGGATAGCAAATCGGGCACTGCCTGCTTATGCATCAGCCAACACCCAGTACGATATGCTTTAATCAACACCCTTGAATTGTCAATCGTAAGCTGATAATTCAGCAATACTATGCTTGTCTTTGAGGTCTGGGCAAAATCATGTTTCTTCTTCTCTGTAGCCCTCTCAGGTTTGATATAAATCGCATAACATATCATCTGCTAGCGTCATTTTGCCCCTAAGAAAGGAAGAGTACAAATCCTTTGCATGATCAAGCAGTATCTGATAGTCTGGATCTTCCTGGGTCATTTCGGCTGTAGGCTGGCTGTGTATGCCCTTTTCAACAAGAAGATGGTCCCGTGAAGCCCTCTGGATAATTTTTTGTGTCACAATGTGCACAATTTGCGCATGTTCTCTTTAGACTGCCTCAAGTATGTTTTTGAGAGCGGTTTCTGCCATGAGGGATCCTTCCCCCCCCCCCCGCAAGTTCATACGTTTATGAAACATCCCACATTTTTATCAACACTTTAAACTACTTTGTGGCGCATCAGTGATGATTTCGGCAGCCTTCCAATACAAGGGTTGGTCAAGCGTTACAATGGTGTGAAGGTTGTGGCAAGGTTGGAGACTAAGGCTTATGTAGACAGAATGCACGCTTTGTCCCCATTGTACATATTAATCATAGGCAAAAATTTGAATGACAATTGCAGCCCTGGGTACTGTATTTACTGGTGCAAGATACGCATCATTCCCTGCAAATTCAGTTATGCCTGAAGCTGAAAAATATCGATTCTCTTTGTCAAAATCTAAAACTCACGGCAGGTCCAAACTATGGCGTTTCACATAACAAGCATCACGTCAAAAGTAATGGACTTGTGGTCCTTCGTATTGTGTTTGACGCCATGTGAGATTTCTGAGTAACATAATACACTTTAACTATGTCTGACAATCGTAATGTGTTCTTTGCCCCTCGAAACCTCGGTATAGACACCAAAATCATCAATTGTGAGTGGAAAGTTACAAAGTTATGATCATTAATAGATTCTGGTGGACATATTTGAGGTCATTTTGGACGCCATGTTGGATTTGTGTTTAATATACTATGTCTGATGATCGTAATGAGTTCTTTGCCCCTTGAAACCTCGGTATAGACACCAAAATAATCAAATTTGAGTGGATATTTACATAGTTATGATCATTAATAGAGTTTGGAGGCCATCTTTGCGGCATTTTAGACGCCATGTTGGATTTGTGTGTGCATATTGTAAACTTAAAAAATGTCTGATGATCTTTATGTGTTCTTTGTCCCTTGAAACCTATGTATAGACACCAAATTCATCAACTTTGAGTGGATAGTTACATAGTTATGATCATTTATATGTTTTGGTGGCCATCTTGGCGGCAATTTTGGACGCCATGTTGGATTTGTGTGTAATATAATAAACTTAAATAATGTATGATGATCGTAATGTGTTTTTGCCCCTTTAAATCTTTTTATAGCCACCAAAATAATCAAATTTGAATGGATATTTACATAGTCATGATCATTTACAGGTTTTGGTGGCCATCTTGGCGGCCATTTTGGACGCCATATTGGATTTGTGTGTACTATTGTAAACTTACACAATGTCTGATGATCTTTATGTGTTCTTTGATCCTTGAAACTTAGTTATAGACAACACATTCATCAAATTTGATTGTATAGTTGCATTGTTATGATCATTAATAGGTAATTGTCGGCCATCTTGGTGGCCATCTTGAAAAAAACAAATTTCCGGAGGTCCGATTGTGGTAAACTTTTGATATGTGTTAAAGGACCTTCTACCCTACCAGGATCAGTTAAAATACCCTTTGTAGCAATTTTTTGGTGGTTGAAGGTATTTTTTCATATATTGACTGTACTAGTACTTCTTGCTAAAAACAGAGTATTGGCGGCCATCTTGAAAAAAATGCCGCCATTTTGAATTTTTCAAGTGGCTAACGTGCTTTTTGAAGAAAGGGGTACCTAAAGGTAATGTATGCCAAGTTTCATGTTTTCATCACTAAGTGAACGATTTTTTCAATAATCAGCGCAGCTAAAATGCGTTGTGTTTGAAATGGAATATGAGGATACTTACTACAGTTGTGACAGATATCGTACAGTACACTCTGATCTTAAGCAAATATATTTTTGAATGATACGTTCTGATCGTTCATTATATATGCATGCATTTAGATAATGCTTGTTCGTTCATTGAACAATATATCTCTATGCATTTCATGTTTTAATATGTTTCCAATGTCAATACGTCGGCATGTCCTACGCAAAAAAAAAGATCGCTTCTCATACATATTTTGAATGTCCCCAAACACTATTTATTGCGTAAGCGCTGATGACATAATTTAAGCCGATATGCCTATTTTAACGCTACTCCCAATACCTATTACTTTTATGAATGCGTTCAACTAACCATCCGAAATTCAAATCAGCAAATTTAGAAAGCATCACTCCGTTGAATTAAAAATAATTTCGCAAAAATTTAAGTTTATCTACTTAAGTATCCCCCAATTGAGATGTTCTACAGATGATAACATCTCTCCTTAATAGTAAGTGTGCAAACAACATTAACAAAGACATTCCTCACATATAAATATGCTTACTCTTATAACGAAACAAACAAAATACAATACACTATTACACTGACACCCATGCACAAACTTCGCATGGTAAACATATGGTTATTGAATTATTGAATTATAGTTACTTTGTATAATAGGTGCTGTTTTGTTATACTTCAGACCCCATCCAGATCCTTAATTCAAGCATCACGGTGACATCAGACGGGGATCCATACTGGGAGATTGGGCAAACGAAGGTATTGCAAATAACAGAGGCACAGCTAACAGATGTTTGTGATGCGCAGTTCTAAAAAGACCCGCATGGTTGCAAATGACACTGGATAAGACTTATTTTGTGGAAAAGATTATAGTTCTTGGGCGTACTGACGGACGTAAGTAGAGATAAATACTTAATCAATACAAACTTACGTATGTTTAGTTATACTAAAATTGCAAATCGACATGAGTTGCATGAAATTAAAATACCCAATCGCCGTTTAGAAATTCGCTACCTCATTTATACATTCTGTATTTCCCCTAGACACGGGCAGCATAACATATTTACTTTAACTATTTACAATAATTTCTTCATGAATAAGTACACGTGCAGGCATACATTTAAAGAAAGCACTAGATACACGCCAACAAGACATCAGAATCAAGATATAGAACGTAAATATATTGGTAAATATATATTATTGAACTCCTAATATACTTTTTTTAAATCGGTAATTTTTTTTATATTAACAACTGCCTATAGATTGTGAGCGTATACTAAGTAAACATTCTGAGAGAAAAAAACATATCTAGGAAGCCAACATACGTAATGCTCCATTAAAATGTACCCATATGCAGACAAAAAACCTAATGCTCGAAGGAAATGTATCAGTATTCAGACCACATACGTTATGGTCGACAGCAGTGAACCAGTATGCAGACAAAAAACCTAATGCTCGATTGAAGGTTAGTCTTATGCACACAACATACCCAATACTCGATTGGAGTGTAACAGTAGGCAGACAAAAGTACTTATGTTCGATTAAAGTATTCTTTTATTCAGAAAACAAACCAAATGCACGATTTTAGTGTACCTGTATAGAGACAACAAACACATGACTGAGTTAAAAGCAACCCGTATGCACCATAAGACCAAATGCTAGATTGAAGTGCACCGGTTTTCGGACAACAGTCATAGAAATCAATTGAAGTGCATCAGTATTGAGGAAACATACCTGATGCTGCATGTAAGTGAACGAGTGTGCAGACATTACACCTCATTCTCTATTGCAGTTTGCCAAAATGCAGACAAAAACCTTATGCTCGATTGAGGTACCCAGAAACAAGACGTAAAGCTTGATTGAAGTGTTTCAGTAGGTAGACAGTATTTGTAATTCTCTTTTGAAATGTATCACTATGCAGAAAACAGTTAACATGTTCGACTGAAGTGTTTCAGTTAGCAGGCAACATACCTCATGCTCGATTAAATTGTATCATTATGAAGACAACAAACTTTATGCTTGATTGATGTGTTCCGCTATACAGATAACGGATCTAATGCTCGATTGAAGTGTGCAGACGGCATTTCTAATGTTAAGCTGTATGACTATAAAGCCATGTGACATTATGCTCGATTGAAGTGTATTAGTATCCATAAAACCGACCTTATTCTCAATTGAAGTGAACCTGCATGCAGCAATCTGACATATTGCTCAATATAAGTTTATCAGTTTGTAGAGAACAGGACTAATGTTTGATTAAAGTATACCGGTATGCAAACAACGGGCTTGATTCTCGATTGACGTATACCAGTATGCAGCCAACATAACTAATGCTCGAATATGTGACACAGTATGTAATCAACAAACCGAATACTCGATTGAAGTCTACCTTATGCTTACAACAAACTTAATACTCATTTGAAGTGTAACAGTGTGCATACAGCAAATGGTCGCTTGAAGTTTACCAGAACGCAGACAAAAGATCCAGTGCTCGTTTGAAGTGTACAAATATGCAGAGCATAGACATTGTGCTCGCTTGAATTGTATCCGTTTGCAGACAATAGACCTAATGATAATTTGCAGTTTACCAGTTTTCAGACAACACTCTTAATTTTCGAATTAAGTCTACTATTATGCAGCCAACAGATCGAAAACTTAATTGAAATGTGGCAAAATGCAGACAACAGACCTAATTGTCGATTGAAGTGTACCACTAGAAAGACATTAGTTATAATGCTCGATTGAAGTGCATCGGTGATTAGAAAAATGGCCTTATACTCGATCGAAGTGTATCGATATACAGACAGCATATGCAAGGCTCGATTGAATTGTACCCATGTACAGAAAAAAATGGCTGAATGCTAGACTTAAGTGTACCAACATATAGAAGACAGGCCTTCTGCTCGATTGAAGTGTATATATGTATGCAGACAACATATCTTATGCTCGATTGAAGTGTACCGGTATTCAAACAACAGACCTAATCCTTGAATGAATTGTACCTGTATGCAAACAACCGACATAAAGGTCGACTGAAGTGTACACGTAAGCCGACAACATACCTCATGTCGATTTTAAGTGTATCAACAAGCTGGGTTTCCACTGCCAATCAGATCAACTCGATCAAGCCCGATCAAGCGGTCGGGAACTGCTTCGGTCGGCATGAGTGGTCGGGGGCGGTCGGGGGCGGTCGGCATTGGTTGGGCTTCCTTCCCGATATTTTTTGACATGTCAAAAAATATCGAGTAGCGGTTGAGTAGGAAATGGATCGAGAAGCACTCGGGAAGTGGTCGTATATAAGTCGCGTAGAAGATCGAGTTGATCGTAAAGCAATCGTGTGGCGATCGGATTGACATCTTTAACACGATCTGTACCCGATCCGCGCGACCTCTACCCGAGTTATTTTAGATGGCAACACGATCCACTCGACGTCTATTCGATTTGATGTACAGATTTACTAGACTGCTACCCGACGGCTACTCGACCGTACACGAGCTCATGTCACTAAAACAAAACTCACGTGCAAAACCTCGGGCTTGACTTTCATAACCTTCTTAGAATCGGACGAGTAAACATCCAAATATGCCAAGAAAGGCTAAAACTAGTAAAACTAGTGGTAAATGTACAGTCGCTGAGACTGAAGTAACTGTATCCCACAAGAAGAGATGAATGATCCACCTTCACCCTCAATTGAGCTAGTGGAAGAACACCCTTATTTTCCCGACAATGAGGTACCAAAATGTTCTGTTTTTCTTCGCTTTTTCTACGATTCTATACAATAAACCTGACATAAAACTTATTTTGTTTGCAAAGTAAATTGAAAGTTATTGTCATACATTTATTTATTCTGTTCAACGGTTTGTCATGTACAAATGTATCCATACAGTTAGTATACGACTGTATTTGTTCGACAGTTTAGGCTCAAAGGGCCTTTAGTTCCATAAATAGACTTGTAAGTTCAGCAAGCCGAGCGGTGCATCATAGGATGGCACAATAAAAAATACGTAGTGTAAGTTTTAAGTGATAAGGCGGACTTGCCTATAGGTGGTGTCCTGTTTCTTAATCCTGGGAGATACGCGATCAACAAGCTCCCCAAACAGATCGGCATACACTCTGAGGAAGTTATTGTATTTTTTTGTGTCTTCTTTGTTGAGCTCCTGTAGTAGTTGCTCATATTGTCCATATAGTGGCCGTCGCGTAAGCCACTGCTTAACCCACACTTCCCTGCGTCGTGGCCGCCTACGCCTATGCATCTGGGCGGCTTCCTCCTCCTCTAACTCTAATACAGCCATGGCCCTGTCGCTCTGGAGCTCTAACGATCTGGCCCACAACTGTAATTGTTAAATCTTCATATTGATTAAAGTGATAAGTGAACAACAATGTTTGAAGTTAATATTCTCAAAGTTTCAATACACGACCGTTCGCGACTTTGTACGACTGTTGTACGACCATCACGATCTGGTCGTGTAAAGCTCTGGTGGCGATCGAGCTGAGGTTCACTTAGTCGAGCTGAGATCGTATAGGGCTCGTGTAAAGGTCGAGATGATCGAGCGGAAATCGGAAAGATGGTTGAGTGGACGTCGTGAATGAGTCGTGTGGGGGTCGTGTGTTATCGACTAGAGGTCGATAATAAGTTGTGTATTCCCTTTTAGTCGAGCTAGGTCGGATTTGGTCGGGAAGTTTTGGTGATCGGGATGATCGAGTTGATCGGATCGGCAGTGGGAACCAACCTTATAAGCATACAGCAGACGTAACGCTCGATGAAAGTGTACTAGTTTTCAGACTTCAGACCTATTTAATGCTCGATAAAAAAAGTATCAGTATGAAGACAACATACCTAATGCTCGATTGAAGTGTTACGGTATGAAGATAACAGACACAGCGGACATAACGCTTGAAAGAAGTGTATCAGTATGAAGACAACATACATTATAATCGATAGTAGAGTTACGATGTTCAGACAGCAGACATAATGCTCGGCTGAAGAGTAGCAGTATGCAGACAACAAACCTAATTCTACAATTAGTGGTACCAATCCGCAGACAACAAACCTAATTCTTGATTAAGGTGTACCAATACGCAGACAACAAACTTAATGCTCGAACGAAGAGTAGCGGTATTCAGAGAAAAAATCTTTTGTTCGATTGCAGTGTTATATAATGCACCAAGAGACCTAATGTTTGATTAAAATAAAACTAAGCAGTCCGCATCATCAGTTTGAAATACTGAATTCTTTATTTAAATTGATATATTTATAAGTTCCTGATGCAATTACACGAGTGCTATCACCGAAAACCTTAAAGCAGCATTTGCAAAACGTAATCCCTAATTCTTGTATCACAGTATCAGCAACATAACTGTTTGATCGTTAACGTTGATTGCTATCAATAAATTAAATCGGATATAACCGATGAACGTGTGAACAGATTTCCGGTGGGTCTGTAGAAGTATTAAAACTAATGCAATCCACAGTGATATATACTAAACATCAATATGTTGGCACTCAAAATATCCTTTGCTATGACCGAGCCGCAGTATGTTCAAGGACTTAACCGCATGCCTTCCAAGTTTGCTGTCATATATTATTTCCTAGAATGTAAAATTATCTGATATTGGAACGGGATCAGATAACAGGGTGAATATTGTTTTTTTCTCGGATTTAAAACAGTGCTCGTTCAGACTGGATGATAAACATATCAACTGTATGAACATCCGTCTGTCGCAGCACCGTACTTTTCTTGCTAGCATTATGCATCTATAGACAGCGGTAAGGTCTTCGGTACAGAATAATTAATATTAAGGTTGATTATTTTTCTTTGAAACGGACGTCTCTTCACACTAGTGAATAATGTCCCACAAATATTCATGCCTTTCGTAAACCTCAATTTTTGGTATTACACTAATAGATTTTTTTAACTGGCCGTTGTCACATATAGTAGTAGATGTATAACTTTTTTCAGCTGATAAAATTACTGTTCAATAGTGTGTATTGCATATCATTCAACAACGATAGTGTATTATGTTATTAACTGTGTCTAATTTTACATTAATTTTGTAACTTCAATGAAAAATGATAAAAAGTTTCAAATAACATAGTATTGACTATTCCAATAAATATATCATCTAGAAGCATTGTAAATGTATGGTTACTTACTTGTAGTGTCTTCACAATTTGACAACATAAGATTGTCACTGAGAAGACAGAATCAATCATTTCTTGACGAAGCGTTCACTTTCAAAAACGGAACTGTTGCGTAGACAATACTGGCTCCTCCACGTGAACTAGATGCTGTACGAGTTTCGGGCGGAATGGCAACAAATGTCCATATGACAATATGCGAGATTATGATATACCGACAAGCAGGTAACGTGCTTTGAAGCTAAATATTTCTATTGAATTAGTATTGAACAACTTTGTTTGGTTTTATTTCAATACACAAAATGCTCAGTTGATTATCGTGACTTCGCAACCAGTAACATGATAAATTCATTGTTGATACTGATTTATTTTTTTGTTATCTCATTCTGAATTATAGTTTAAGAATCATTTTAAATTTCTTGTCCCAAATCGTTAAAGTCGGATAGCATTGATTGGTTTGTTAAAGGGACCGTCAACCGCGATTGACGAAAAAAAGAAAAGTTCTAAAATACCGGGGTTTTTTAATAATAAGTTTATATTGATTAAAAATTCACGACTGGTATATAACATTACTTAAAAAAAGTTCATATTTTCGGTTTATTTGGTAATAAAATCGCGATGTGAAATCGAAAGTACATTGCGAAAATAGGTGACATAACGATATACACACTATAAATAACGCAAGTAGATTGATCATTGTATATATATATATATAATATATACATAAACTACGCATGCACAATTTGCACTCCTGTGTTAACCACGTGACGATGATGATCTACTTGCGTTATTTATTGTTAATTGGTAGTTACCTGGTACACATACCCAGTAAAATTTTACACCGAATGTACTGAAAATATGAAAACTTAACAACTTGTTTCAAGTAATGTTATATACCAGTCGTGATATTTTAGTCAATGTAAACTAATAATTGTAAAAAATACGGTATTTTAGAACTTTTCTTTTTTCGTCAATCGCGGTCGACGGTCCCTTTAAGATATTTTTCTTAAAATGCAATATTTTAACTCTTTACATGACTACACGGTTATCAAGGATACTTGTGGTTATTGCCTATTTATCTCGTTATAATTATATAAACGTTTAAACATGTGTTAAGTATCCTTTATCACTTATCGTCGTGTTAATTTTGTAATCAAGTTAATATATATGTAAATAAATGTTAATCTAGCTTTTGTGTTTTCAGTACTTTGCGCATATGGGTGTCAAGGTAATCCTGTTGCTTTAATGCGCAATGCCGAATAGCTTTTGAACGTACCTTCATTGATCGTTGCATTTTTTAGGCGTAGCTATCTATCTTAACTTTTATCAAATGCCTCAAGACTGATAAAGATTTTTTCCGCTGGCAGAGCCGAATAACATACGTTTTTGCTAAGTTGAGAGAAATCTCACCAAAGCTTTGCTACCTCTTTTACGATATAAATCGAGATCGACTTGTAAGTAAGTCCTATTAATTTTGTAACTGTTGTTTTCTTTTTTTTAATTTCAAAGGCAATTGTTTCATAAATCGAAGTAATTTTACTATAATTTTTTAACTCAAAAGTAAAAAATGTGTGATTTTATTTCAAATACGAATGTCAACGGAATGACAATTGAGGTATTTCAATCAATAACAAAACTTAAAAACGTAAATATAAAATAAGTCAAATAATAGATTATTAACCCGCGTTAAATAAATGCAGAAGCTAAACAACTAGATATAAATAAGAAACTTAATTGTTCATCCAAAATCCAATTTTATCAGAAAAAAAAATTAAACACAAAATCCAGATACACAAAAATGTTCAAAAATGTCTCAATAAAATCGCCTGCTGTCTGGTAATAGGTATATTGTCACACAGAGTTTTCATGTAAAGTTGTGTCAACAAAAGCGCACATAAAATCACATGCACGGATAAAAAATGCCCAATACCTATTGCGATTGGAGTTGAAATGCTACAATAAAAGGTGGCTTCCAAAAACAACTCGGCACTATAATGACGTCATTCGTTTTACGAGAATACATTCAGTTTTCACGCGAGCATTCTTACAAGATGTATGTCTGCTTCCTGGACGGGAAACAGGCATTCGACAACGTGTGGCATGCAGGGCTTCTGTACAAATTGTGGAAATGCAACATTGACCCTTCAAGCCTCATTGCGATTAAAGAACTCTATATGAACGCCAAAAGCTTTTGTTCTTTCCCGTGGAATACGTCACCAGGAGGTTCCGGTTTTGCAAGGTACCCGCCAGGAAAGTAAAAGCTCACCGTTGCTGTACCTAGTGATCATCAATTGTCTTGTCAAAAAAACTGGAGGATAGCGGGTTTGGTATGTGTATTTAAAACATGAACACCTGTTCGCCGACCGTCGCAGACGATATGGTCTTAATATCCTACTCAAAAACGGGACTTGATAAAATGATGGATATATGCTATAAATACTCGAGAGTATGGCGCAAGTAAATGTGCCGTCATCGTCTTTAATGAGCGCACAAAAACAGGAAACTCCCGCGTGTTTAGGCTTGGAAGTGAAACAGTTAAATAATCTGAAAGTTATTCGCATTTGGGGATAACTGCCGATGCGTGGCTTTCGTCGCAAATGCCTATAGCAGACGCTTGCTTCGAGGTACATACCTGAGCATATGCAGCAGCGGCTTTAATCCATCATCACTCAGCTCAATCACCTTAAGAACAATTTATCAATCCGTGGTTGTTCCGAAAGCACTATATGGTTGTGAACTGTGGACTGTTATCGGCGCCAGCGATATGTTACGCCTTGAGCGCCCTCATCGGTTTTGTATCAAATATGTGCAGCCATTTCATCCCATAACGAATACGGACTTGGCATAAGCATCAATTAATGTTAACTCGATTGAGAATATAATTGACAGGAAAAGGCTAGTGTTTTTTGGCCAATTATGTCGTTTACCAAACCAATACCTTGCCAAACAAGTGTTCATTATGTAACGTTACAGCATATACTGTTACATAATATATTAAGGGTTCTATAAAGAAAATATTTGAAGGGTAGAAACAATAATAACATAAATAAAGTTTGGAAATTTAATAATAAATCTTTGTGATATATTGGCCATGATTATAGGATTTGAAAATTATTATTATTTGTTAAATTATAAATAATAAAAGAGTATACATAAAATAAAACTTTAATTAAGATCTTTTGCAAGTAAAAACCAGAATACCTTTACATTCATTGTTAAAGCTGGCTAAATCAACAATTTGAAAGGTCAACGATAAGATACTATAGACGAATGAATCTGTTATTCAGCAATGTGTATTTAACAATCTCTTAAATCCATTGAACTATGCGATGAAAGACGATTGCAATAATAACTATTATCCGCCACAAATAGTCAAATCGGATGTCTTAAAGGATTATTCGATAAATGGGTAAATACATTAATAATTTGGTTAATCCGTTCCCGGGGGGTGTCATATTGGAACAGTACGGTCAGCCAATCGGCAAGTAACAAGCATTAAGGGAATTCTTTGACCAAACCAATTAAAAATCAACGAGTAATCAATATAACGCTTTTACCGATTAAATATATTATAAAAGGAATTGTGTTATTTTATGTTGATGTGTATTTCAGTAAAAACGAGATGTTGAATGTAGCAAACATTCTGCGGTTAGATTTGATAAAAGGGCATTGTTGCTTGCCTTCGCGGACTGGGTCCGTTGCGGGCTTCGCATTTATCTTGTACTTGACAAACATTATGAAAACGTTGTGTTGTGTTAATAAGCAGAAATAAAATGTAAAGAAAACAGAATTGGACTCTGTTTACGTTTATTGTGTCACGACGAACTATGTGACAATTAACAGACTTGTACTATACCTGAATAACGACAAACAGACTAAAGGCTTCGTTCCGGAAATCTACAGGCTGCAGCATAAATACCAAATGCAATCGTGTTTAGACGAGTACTTAGAATCAGGCTTGTTCCCGTCTAAGCAAGCATGGAAACAGATGCTCCAACGATCGGTATCCGCTTCGAAACATCACAGATAGCTGTAAAGTATGCGGGACGTGTGCCCCACATTGAACCTTGCTGATGTCCTACACGTAGATAAGCCCGCGTCCCTCTGGGAAATATCCCCGGATTTCGCCTAAGCTATCGCCCTTAGTAGCCTCCCTGATGGCACAACTGGGAAGATTCCTCTCTAGATCGTACCCAACAGTGTGCTCATCGTGTGGGATACAAACGGAAAACAAACTACTACACTCGGTGTGTTTTTGTTCGAAAAGGGAACTGTTACGTAAATCGCTTTGGAATGCTGTCATTTACCAAAAGGGGTTAAGAGTTTTATGAACTTAGCACGAAAGACACCATTAGAACAAATCGTAATGTTGTTTAAAATGACGCTAGCAACTTCAGATGACAATCGCCTGAATGCTCATTTAGCAATCCTATTGCTGAGACTAGTTTGTTAGTATTTGCGTGTGCTTATTATATAATCGTCTCTCTATTGTTGTTTGTATTATTGAATTATAATGCTCAAATTTTTGTAAAGCATATTTATGATTTAATGTGAAAATGTATGCCCTATTCATAACTCCTTGTTAGAGTGTGTTTCTTTCAAACACTGTTAACTTAGGTGTAGGTTTTAAAAATATATATAACTATATATAATTATATATATATAATTAGCCTGTTTAACTAAGTTTTAAGGAGCGATAAGAAAAAACTGTTTCATTGTTTATACTATAAATAGCCAGAGAAATAACGTACCACGGAATCGTTTAATAACATCAATAATAAACTGTTTCACAGAAAAAATATTCGAGTAATATAGGTGCAGTCTGTAAAAACTTATACAATTAGTCTGTTGAACGGTTAAGAGTGCCTGAAAAATAATCTCTGTGTTATGTCTTGAATATAACTAGCCAGAAATAATTACCACAGCTCAAAAACATATCGCTTAACATCAACATTTCCAATGTACTGTTTATCAGATAAAATATGAGTGTCATGAATAAATTACCCAAATTTGAAAGATTATTCATGAAGCACTAGGTGCCCTGAAACTCTCCTTATACATTGGCTTGATGAATAGCTAAAGTGTTGGCAAGCCGCAGTATATTAGCGTTCAAGCTTTCATTGATCATAGATAAATTTTCGATTAATGATTACAGCCTGCAAACCCGGCACTTTTGGTTCAAACTGCTCGAATATGTGTCATTGTCTTAATAATGCAACCTGTAACCAAGTTGACGGTAGCTGTCCAACTAACAAATACGAAGCTGGATGGACCCATGGCAACTGTAGCGTAGATACGTAACAACATGCGGTTTCTCATCTAACTAACTATTGATTGAAGATCATTTAAACACTTTTTATGTCAAACATATATCAGATTAAATGTGAAAACGTATGCTCAATTTATAACTGCTTGTGAGAATTCGTTAAGTGTAATAAAGGCGGAGTTTTTAAAAACGTATATAAATAGCCTTTTAAACTATTTTAGGGAGCGATTCAAATGAACTGTTTCATTGACTTAAATATAGTTAGCCAGGAGAGAAACGTACCACAGTGCAAATCAGAATCGTTAAAGATCAACATCATAAAAATTAAATGTAACAGAAATAATATGTTAACAACTTGCCATACGTTTTTTGCAATTGGCCTCTTGCCATAAAAAAATTACCACACACTTGTATATAATAAAAATGAAATACTGCTCCAGATGCTGGAGTTTCACTTCTTCATAATGTTTAAATTACCAGAATCAAAAACAGTAACAATGAAGAACTAATTGTCTTGAAATACCCAAAAATATATTGATCTCATGTAAAGCTGAAGTTATGGCAAGCACAGTATTTCTACGTGAAATGCTTTGATTGATAACAGCTGAATCGAATAGTGTTTGTTCAGCCTGCAAACGCGGCACATTTGGCGCAAATTGTTCCGTCATATGCCATTGTAAGGACGATATAACATGCCGTCATATTGATGGTACTTGTCCCAATGCGCAGCGGGGTGGACGCATGGCACCAGTAGCGTGCGTACGTAACTAAATGCGGCTTCTTATCTAATTGACTTGTGATAAATAGAGATTTTAGCTATAATAGATAGCAGGTAGGATGAAAGGAACCCTACAAGCCTTGCTATCGTTTCAAACCTATAAACTTTAGATGCGTGTAAATTATGTTGTAAAACACATTATTGAATAAATATGTTTAAAACAATAGAGATTTTAAATTTTAATTGTCAAAACAAGGTTCAAGATTTTATGTGAATAATAATGCATTATTTATTTCTGCTTATTATATGTGTGTCTTTAAAAAAAGCAGAGGAATGTAAGTGTAGTAAATACGAACTTTTATAATTAGTCGGTTCTACTTATACACTAGCGATTTAAAAGAACTGCTTCATTGTCTTCAATATATATAGCCAAAACAAAACCTTTCCACAGCACCAATTAGAATCGTTTAACAAAAGCATTATATATGGTACATCTATATGAAATAATATGTTGGACACTTTTAATGAGTACATTACATTATTACAGGTATTTACAATGATCATGAAGAACCAGTTTACTTTAACATGTCCCCTTATATCATATAAAGAAGTGAAACTCCAGCTGCTGGAGCAGTATTGAATTTTCATTAAAAACAATTAGTTGGTCCTTTATTTAAGGCAAGTGACCGATTGCCCAAACAGTACAAAACAGCACAATACAGCACAATACAAACCAACATAAACACAAAATATGAATAAAGCTGGGGTCACCGCTTTGGAACGGTCAATGCAAAGCATTGGAGGTTTAAACCTGGTTATAGAGCGCTCAACCTCACACTTGGCCCAGCAATATTCATAATACATTTAAGTGTAAATAAAATTTAACGTCATAGCATTGTAACTCAAATTAAACAATAACAAAAGGGAATTAAAACGCATTCAATTTAATTACTATTTAATTACTCAATTGCATTGAAGATACAAGAGTAACAGAATTACAACTTTTTGACGAACGATCAAATAAAACTATTAACAATTGTCAACTACATTCCTTCTTTATAGAAAAGATTTGAGAATATAGAATTATATAGTTAATATCTCAGATAATCATCGCGCAAATACAGGAAGAAGCAGCAATAATGGGTGTAAAAATGCCATATTACATAGCTTGGTTGTTTATGTGACTGCTAAACAAATTAAAAATAATTAAATCAAACAAGAAACGCCTATCAGAGAGAAAATATAAATAAAATGGAACGTTATGTCTTAATGTTAATCTTAAATTAGGGAAAATCGCAGTCTTTTGCGTTCAACGTTTTGATTTAGAATAAGGTAATCGACGTTTTTCATTATAGCCTGCAACTCTGGCACTTTTGGTTTTAACTGCTCCAATATATGTCATTGTCTCAATAATGCAACTTGCAACCATTCGGACGGTAGCTGTCCTTATAACCAATGCTCAGCTGGATGGACGCATGGCAACTGTAGCGTAGGTATGTTACAACATGCGGTTTCTCATCTAATTTACTAGATGAATTATTTTTTTCAAAATACATGAAAACATATTACAGATTTAATGTGAATATGTATGCACTCTTTATTAGAATGTGTTTTCTTTTAGAAAATGGCAGAGTAGTTGTTTAGGTATTTTGTAAAAACTAGTATAATAAGCGTGTTTGACGTTTAAGCAAGCGATTAAGATATATTAATATATAGCAAATCACCTTTTCTGTTAAAGTCGAGTTTAACGCGCAAGCAATATTATGAAGGTAACATGTTTCAGTTTGCGTCCTCTGACAATATCATATTTTCACAAGTCAGAAAACAGAGTTTATTCTTCACCATCCATGTGTCGTTATATTTCGCATCGAAGTTAATTTATATCTGACACTCTTTAACACTTTCAACCCCAAATAAGCAGATATTAAAATTAAAATAATATTTTACAGCGTGTGATCCAGGCATGTTTGGTTTGAACTGTGGTTTCCCTGTCATTGCCCAAACGGAACAGATTGTGACCATGTTTCGGGCCGCTGTCCCGACGGTATATGTGCGCCTGGTTGGATGGAACATAATTGTAGCGTAGGAAAGATCGCTTTTTGGGAGAGTTTAGTTTTATGGTTGCTGTTGGTGAAACTGGATGGACTAAAAGTAACTGCAGCATAGGTAAGCGTTTATTTAATTATTGGTGCCGAATAAATTATACATTAGGGCATGTATTAGCATGTGTATGAGATAAAGACGTACAATGTATTGAACAGGTACATGGTAAATGCAAATCTACTTCCTGATATACAACAATTGTCTTTTCCTCTATTCATCTTTAATAATAATCTCTTTCATTCGACCATCAAAACGTGCGATCCAGAACCGCTTTTCCCATTGTAATTGCCTTCTCGCAGCAAGTTGTGATACAATATCTGGTTTCTGACAAGAGCAAATGAAGCTCTGATAAGATTTTTTGCTGACATTTGATGAAAACTTAGTAATTAATTATCTAGAATTTACGATGTGTATGCAAAAAAGCGATTTATAGTAATGTTGAATACAATGCATACCTGGTACACAAACATATTAAATATGCCATCTATTAATATATATTATCTTTGGGTCGACTTTGAAGCTTGTAAAATTGGCACGTTTGGTAGCAACTGCTCCTACTCTTGCCATCGTCTACATGGTGAAAGATGTGACCCTATTTCTGGCCTCTGTCCTCATTACCTATGTGATCCAGGATGGACTCTTCGTAACTGTACCGATGGTAACATTAAAATTGTGTATTACTTATGAAGTATTTTACTCTTATTATGATATTAAAGAAATGATGCTTTAATGTGTACCTATGTAGTTATATTGACTTGTAAATACAATTATTACTCTGAACGGTATAGTATATGTATTATATACATAAAACATATAACGTTTAGTCTAACTTTTTGTTACCCATGTTACTCACTCGACAATAGCTTACAAATAGTTTCTATCTTTTGCTCCTTTTCAAAAGAATGCGGTCGAGACTTGTTTGGTTTAAACTGATCCTCTCAGTGCAATTGCCTAGCCGGAGTAAGCTGTGACCATATATCTGGCTACTGTTCAGATGATAAATGTGCCCCTGGTTGGACTTATAGTAACGGCAGCGTTGGTATGATTTGAAGTTGTGCTAGCGGACAGCCAATCGCGTTATTTTATCGTTGCTGTGATGTTAACAATATTGTTTATGCATGACAAACCTATATCATTTCATACACACATACTTCTGTCTGTTAGATTTTTTGAGACATGATTACTGACTAACTTAATGCACTATTACTGTTAATTCCTTTCTCATCACTTTTACAGCATGCGATCAAGGGTTATTTGGTTTAAACTGCTCCTCACGATGTCATTGCCTACACAGAGCCAACTGTAACCATGTCTCTGATAACTGCTCCGATGAGCAATGTGAGCCTGGCAGGACTAACAGTAACTGTAGCGTTGGTAAAAGTAAAAACAAGATTGATTCTATCACGATCAAGAAACTGAATACATTCATAATAAATATACATTTCCATTAGTGTGTTTCTATTGACTTAAGATAACTAAATTTTCCTTGTGATAAACCATTTTCAGCTTACCGAGCATAAGATCTATTTCTGTGTCGTGCATTGCTCATCAGCATGTTATTGCTATATTGTTACCTTCCGGCCGATGTCCGAATTGTCATTGTGTCCCTTTTTGAAACCGTATTAACTATAGCGTGGGTAAATGGGCATACATTTGAGTAATGTTATCAATATGTTTGTTTTAATTATTCTTTTAGCTTTAATACTACTTACCTGATTACAAATTTGGTGTAAAATCAATTCAAATTACTAAGATGTTCATTATGTTGAATGCTCTACAAATCGATTGTATTCTACAGTTCGCAGAAGAAAATGCGCCAGTAAACGTGTCGCGCAGTTCCTTTTATTCGTTGGAATTGATTTAAGCTTATTAATATATCCTCCAAATGCAAAGATAAATAATGTTTTGCTGACACTTACTTTGGATTTAAATCTCATTATTCGGGAAGTGTAGTATAAAAGTACCATAGTATTTGCTTCCACATTCTAAAATTATTGTTTTTTGTTAATTTTATCTTGTAATTGTGGCCGAATAATATTTCAAAAGCCAGAGGTATAACCTTGACACTTTATAACCAGATGTATATTATGTGTTGAAGTGTACTGCACAAGAGCCATATCTTTGCTTTCATATCTTAGAGTCAATTCTCTTTGTATTAAAAGTGGCCTTACCAACAGAGTAATTAATTCTAGCATGCGAGTTAAAGTAGCTGAAAATAAGAAAGCTTATTTTTTTCTAAAAATATCGTGCGCCTCTTTTAATTAAAACGCATTTACAAAATGCAGCTGCTGATTGTACTAAAATTTTGGTCGCGCTGTATTTATTATTTATACTTACTTATATTTGAGAATTTTTATATTTCCTTATCTAATAAAAACGTTTGTAAAAATATAGTGCTGAGACAGCAGTGTTATTCATGAAGTTGTTTTTACCGTGTCATATGTCTGTGTAGAACTGTTTTGAAATTAGTTATTTACCTTAAATACATAACCACAAGTTACAATACCGTTGCACACCTGCTATTGCAGCTCAAGTTTGTCTTTATATTTTTTAATACAAAATTAATATGGATGATCGCATTAGTGTCGGTGCAGATATTAATAATGATGAAACTAATTTTAGATAAATGTGACCGAACAATTCTCGTTTAAAACTAGTGAACGAACAACGGGTATCCGGTCTTTATACTGTTATTGTGCAGTAGGACATCAACATTTATTTCAACGCCAATTGTCGTTTCTATACAACATTTGTTGTATGTATGTTGCCTAGTTTCCGATGCGTTCTCATTGGTGATCATAGGATTTTTTTCTGTGTAATAATCTTTGCGTTATTATAACCCTGTTACGAAATATATAAGGATGTACTGGAATCACAATGAACGTCTGCCTGTCTATCTTGTTTCTCGTCTGTATAACCGTCTGTTCCTTGCCACGTGTTTGTCCGTATCCCCCGATACCTTTTAACGTGACATTGCTGTTTGTGTACGATTTGTATTGTTTTCCATAAATCATTCTTTAACGTATGCACTTTTCTCAATTAGAGGTTGTTTAATTTGATGATTATAAATACATTTATATATATACATTATTGTAAGGGAAACATCTTTGAAACCACAAGATGAACTAAGTTTCATCTGATATGTAACATTTTACAATTCTACTTTACTTAGTGTCATTAAATAAAGACCCTTAAGGAAAACTACTAAAAAGATGGAATGTATTTTATACAGACACGAAACGCAAATATCTTTCACATATTTATCTTCTGAAACCAGTAGTTAAATATTTAGCATGGTACAATATTTTGTATTCCATGCCTATGATGTCAATCCGGAATATGTCCCAAAATCAAATGTTGCATTTTGCTACATACGACAATCTGCAGCGGCGAGGGGTATGTATCCCTACTGTAAGATGTATAGATACATTTAAATGCTAAACTACTATTCAAATGATATTCCTTATATTTGTGTAATACAGCCTGTGAATCTGGCTTCTATGGATTGTCACTGCAACATATGTCATCGCGTAAATAGATCCTGCATAGAGTCTCGCCAATGCCACGATGGGTACAGGATGGAAAATGGTCTATGTACACGAAAGAGCGTATTTCGTTTAAGGATCAACTGTGGATGCTCCATAAAGCTTGTCTTTTTTCTCAAAGAACTCCCAAATGAACATAAAAATAATCAAAAGTATGCAGCAATATCAACATGTAAATTACGCAATCATCAATAAAATGTTCCATTTCAGCGCACGAACAGAAAGCAGACAGTCCTACCTTAAATATTGGCGGTGTAATTGGCGGTTGCATCGCAGATTTTGTTATCACTCTCGGCATTACTGTCTCAACCGTATATTACAGGAGGCGAAAACTCTATTCGTAAGTAACTGTTGAATGTGCAATTATTATACTAGTCGCCGACGTATTTGTTTACTTAAAGTTCTATAACAATTATGGCCCTGTCAAATCTTGGGATAAATATAATTTCAGCGCAAAAGGCCATACTCAATTTTCTACACCCTATAGAGTAAAAACCAATTTCAACGGACTTGATCGTATCGATAGGGCGAATGACGGGGAAAACGTCTTCGTACACGACAAAGCGGAAGTCGCCTCAAAAAGTATATGTGCACATATTTTCAAAATATAAATGCTTATAGCTTAATATGTTCACGCTTATTGTAGAAGTTCAGAAGCGGGCTCATCCATAATCATGATACAGCATCGTCAGAAGAAAACAAAGAAAAGAACCTCTACAAGCAGATGTATGCATGTACGTGAAGTAGCATTTACTTTTTCAAGTGCAGCAACCCAAGATTCGGAAGGTCTGATAACGTAACGGCAATAAGGGTAAATTATAAGCTATTTTGTTTTCAGACGACAATAACCGTGTGCCCTTGGCAAAGGAGATGGATGAAGATTCCGAATATATCAATGCAAGCTACATTCCCGTACACTTTTTATTTTCGTTGTATCAGTATTATCCTGATCCTCATTCTGATCAATCTGAGTGTCTTCTTCTTCCATATTTTAACAAATATCGCATTATCAGTAACATGTACTGAAAATTTAAGCAAGACAACGTATCAACTATGCTATATGAAAACAGAGTCATGTAAAATAATAAAAGTTGTAATTTGATACTTTATTTAGACTTAATTTGAATTGTAGGGCTTTGAAAAGTAAAAGAAATTCATCGCTTCTTATGGTAAGTAAAGCATCTTAATAAGTTTATAACAGGACATACACGCGGAATAATGTTTCTTACGTTTGTTACAAATTATTATTTCCTTTCGGTTTAATAAATAACGCAGAATATACTGAAATAATAGTATCTCCTCGATAAGTATAACATACATTGTTCATGTCTGTTTTAAAGGGACGACGGAGAAAAATTAAGACGACTTCTGGTGTATGATATGGCAACAGAGAGTAGACAAGATTGTGATGCTGACAAATTTGATTAAAATGGGAACGGTATGTGATTTATTTCTGTTGACCGTTATTGTTCATTCATATTTTGGTTATCAAGGTAAAAGAAGACGTTGACAGTGTGTCTATTATAAGTAAACAAAACAGTGCTTGATGAAATATTTTATAATGCAGATGAAATGCTTACAATATTGGCCAGAGGAGTTGAATGGTGTGGGCAAGTACGGACGTATTGACGTCAAGTACGTTGATGTCGAGCATATGTTTGAGTACAACATCAGGACTCTCACAATCAAGAAGGTCTGTTTTAATTCATTGTCGTAACTGTAACATGTCTCTATTGAGGGTGGTTGTTTGATTGTATTGATTGTATATATATATATATATATATATATATATATATATATATATATATATATATATATATATATATATATATATATATATATATATATATATTAATATTGTATCAAACGAGAATTACGTTGAAGATTTTTAAGTTTTTCTTCCAACATTTATTATTTAGTTTGATTTTGTGTAAGTTCACATTTTCGGTATTCGTAAGTATTTATTAATGTCAACAGGGACATGATGCCAAGGTAGTAAAACAGTTGCACTTCACGTCATGGCCAGACAAAGGTGTTCCCGACACGGCCTGGTGCTAAGTAGACTTTTGGAGAGCTGTGAATACGAATGAGGACCACCTATCTCCAATTCTTGTTCACTGCAGGTACACCAGTACACATCTAACCATACGGTATTAACACAATGTATTTGATTTGAATTTATGCGGTAGTTATTATATAAAAAAAACAATGCTATTCGATATTCGTTGAACCTCACCGAAGATAACGCATTGAATTTACAGCGCGTGTGTTGGGCGAACTGGAATATTTATTGCTCTCGACAATCTTATTTCACAAGCACGAATTGAAAGCTGCGTCAGACCATTCCAGATTGTCGAAGCATTACGTGAACAACGGGTCAGCATGGTTCAGACAATGGTAAAGTGATTTTTAGTTTTAAACAATAAAAATATATCAATCAAATATTTGCGTATGTGATGATATTGAACATGTGTTGCCATCAATATCTTTAGAAGATTAAAGAACGCTATATATATCAGGGAAAGATATACATTCACAGTTGAAAATGTACGTGCTTATTGTGTTGTTGCAACTGTATGCCTTAATACTGTATTCGTCTGTATAAAGGAACAATACGCCTACCTTCACGAGGCTCTGGTGGAAGCTCTTCTGGTGGGGACACACCACGTGATGACAAGACAGTTCGAATGTGTCCACCAGTTCATGATCGGAAAAGATAGTATTTCCACAATCGACCGACTTGAAAAACAGTTAGAAGTAAAATAATCTTATACATAAAGTATTAGCCTTTGTATAGAAAAAATGTTCGCGCATTTTCCGTCCGCCACTTTGCAGTCTACTATACTGGCTGTGTCCGGACTATTCGTAGGCAACGTTCTTTGTATTTCCTACATATTTTAGTTAAGTATTTTGGTACACACATTATTTTATTATGAGTTACAATTGGCTTTTTTGAAATATAATTACTTGAAATGTATTGTTGTCCTTTATATAGGTTTTGCATGTTTCTTGCCTTTTACTCTTACTCAATAGAGAGTTTAATGTGACAGGAACGCAGGTGTGTCGAATTCATAATACGACAAGCATCAACTATCACAACCATAGCAGTGATTTATATATTGCACACTTAATGCTACACCAATACAAAGATACGTACGTGTGTTTAATATAATATAAAACGTCAATCCCCTTATCGTATCATGAAAGAAAACTGAAACATGTCCTTTTTCTTTTAGTGTACAATTTCGTAAGCACATCCCTGAATGAAATCCGAAATCAAACATGTTACAGTATTATACCACATTTATCAAATAAATTGAGCATACACAACTCTAAATAACTTGAAATTAAACACACACGGACGATTTTAAAATATATTTGTGTCTGCATTGGAATATATGTCATTATTTGTTACGATATCATATGAACTACTAAATTTATTTCGAGCTACGTCTGAGTAGTTAGACGCCTTGTCCAAATATTAAATCTTCTATGTTGCTGGCCCGCTAATGAAATATTTTCCAGATGTCATTGCACGCATGGGCTGTGTGTTTGGGAATTTAAGTTGTTAAAGCATAGTGTTGCGAGTCGTGAGAGACATCTAAAAAGAGTGGCAAGTCCAGAAGCAGAATATGGAAATATTGGACCACAAGTGACTGAAAGTAAGAAGCGTTACATATTGTTGAAATGCAACAACAACACAACATGACTTGAATATCCAGTTAATATTAAGTTATAAAGTAAACATGTTTAGTGAAAACCTATTTATTTGAGCTCGATTGCATCGGAAGCCTTAGGCTTATATAAACGCTCTCGAGTCCGTTTCCTGGGCCTAGAACCAGTGCTTGGTGTCTTTGGGGGAGATCTAAAGAACGCTCCTTCGGTGGGGATCGAACCCGTGATCTCCCGGTCGCTAGGCGGACACCATATCCATTACACCACGGCGACCTTATGTAAGTAAAGATGTTTGTTAGTTTGTATTCCAGTAGATGTATATCGACCTCAACAACAAAACAAGAGTGAACCACTAGATGAAATTAATATCCATGTAAGTTAATGTTACAAAACGTTTCATTAAATATAGTTGATTTTTATATTTGATGGTAGGGCTCTTTTGTTTAATTTTTATATTAATCACGGAGCACACGCGTAAAAAGTATAATAGCCTTATGTGGCACATGTGATGTTGTATGTTAATCAACACATGCTTGTATTAGATGTTTGCATTTTAAACATTAAAAACTGGAAGTACCATTCAATATAATATTAAATTTTAAGAAATGAGACTGATTGTTACATTAGAAAAATAATCGTTGTTGTCTTAGCGTGTAATACTTTGTCAGATGTTAGCATACAAGTGTTGTTTCAATATTCACAAAGCACGCCTAAACATATTTTGATTAATACATTTTTCATTGTGCAAAGTTAATCGCCCTGTACGTATATGCAAATTGGCATGATGGCTGCATAGGAATAATAACGACGCATATCGTTTTTGTGGTCACCAGGACTGAGTTTCAAAGTAACTGGTGGCGTGCAATAATATATTATATACACAAGTCAGTTCTAGTATCGTGTTTACCCAATGTAAAGATCACTGACAGGGTCTAGTTCACAGTTTGTCAGAACAAATACCAAAGAAGAATATGTGCATAATATTCTAACTATGCAAATAGTACTTCTTACAATGGAATTTTTAAGAGATCCCGGTTTTGATCCCAAAGCAGTTTTAGGTAAGCTTTTTATGCCCCCGGTAGGGTGGCATATAGCATTTGAACTGTCCGTCCGTCCGAAAACTTAAACATTGGCCATAACCGCCAAACCGACCGAAACACAGCTGCCTGTGTTTTGGTCTCTTCTCGATCATCTAGGCTCGATTACGGTGATTGATCTAGCATCGGATGATAATGAAATGGTACTTTACTTTCGTATTTAAAATAGTGTTATCTTATATCGGGGTTTGTTAGTGTTCGTTTGAGGGTAAAATGGAATGTTGTATTACCAAAAAAGTTATTTGTTATTGCGTCAAATGTGTAACACCCGTCCATTACTAAATTCTGCTCGTTAACAATTAACATATATATATATATATACAATATCATTTTTTACCTTGAAAAGGATACTAGGTTTTGCTTGGCTAAGCCAGGTACCATTCTGACGATGTATTGTTCCATATTAGCGCAGTTACTCTTCATATCTTATCATTAAAGTTAAACAACGGCAAAGAAGTAAACGAGATGAAGTGATAAACAAAGCATAGCTAATGTGTGTCTTGTTATAACGTTAATTCTTTAGAAAGAATGTTACTCGGTCAGTTCAATTCGCTACGCGTCGTTTTACTAGCCCCACACGATGTGATACACGGTAGTTATATTTTTGTTGGCTGAGCTGAGTGTTCGCCATATATTTTTTATTTACATTGTATCCCACCTTACTGTGTCATGTTTAACCGAGTAAAGATATAATGTTGATGTTAGTGTAACCTTGCATATATTTTTAAGCCTTTTTATTTACAACATAAGAAACACGTACTTATAAACAGAAAAGACGGGACACATGCAACAAAAGGCCCATCTTATATCAAAGAGGCACAAAAAATGGATATGTTGAAATAACGTATTCCATCACACACGAGGTATATTGAAAATAATAATCATTAAATCGATTTGTACTAATTGCAATTATTACACTTGTGAGTGATTGTTATTGTTTACTTATTAAGTTTTTTTTAATAGACTTTCCGCGACAAAACCATAAAACACATCGTGCTGTCTTCGTGGAAAGAAGTAGATATACCAATAGACAAGAAACCATTGCTTGAGATGATAGGGGCAGTGCACACCTGGCAATGCGAAATGGCAGACGACTCACCGATATTGATATTGGACAGTTTAGTAGAACTAGGGGACAAAATTAATGCTGTTTTAATTCATTAGATGTTATCTTCATGGAATGCTAACCGAATATATCAACTTTCGAAATGTTAAGTGTACACGAATGCATTTTGTCCATACAGTGTTTTAAATGCATAATTATATTGCTGAGTTTTTTCGATGCACAATAATTTGCAGTGGCGGATTCCAGAAATGCGGAGTCGTCGCTGTGTTATTGAACGAGATTTATCGCATATTAGAACATAATGGGCGAATCAACATTTTACAATCAGTCAAGACGATGGTGCACGGAAATAGCCTTCTCATCCGCAGCAAGGCATGCATACTTAATATGCATGTAATTAAACTTATTGTGTAGTTTAGTGAGTAGTTAAAAAGCTTTTTTGAAATGAAGATTACACACGGTGCGAAACGTTATCTGCTTTTACAATCATATACATTGTATATTTTACAGATGCAGTTAAAGTTCTGCTAAGATGCGATATTGGACTTGTTCAACAGCAAGGGATTTATCAGATTTATTAATGTTACAATAGAATGACATATAGTGTGCTTATGGATATTGTTACTTATTATTACGAATAGAAACATAGATCAGTTGGTAACGACCTTGTTTTTTCTGTTGTTTGCATGAGTGACAATATTGTAATATTATAGGTTTCGTGCATAGGATTCATTCACGCTGTCCGTATAAATTATATGAACATTTTGCAAGTGATTGTTTTGAGATGTATAAACCAGATATCGATACTATTAACCTTAATTGCTACCGATTGAATTGTTGATGTTGATGTAGAATATAAGTTATACCTTGTTGCGATGTAATTGCGTAGGAACAAGATGTGTTTTCAGGGTTATGAATAAAACATGTGCATTTTTGTAATATTTGTGTTGACTTAAATGAATGAAGTCAGGAGTATTGGGGTCGGTCATTATTTTGTATATGGAACGCCTGCATTATTTATTGATTGCATGTCGATATTTGCACTGACGATTGTTTAAACTTCACTTTGGAATATTTGTGTACACTTTAGTGTATGCAATCAGAAATGTTTTCACTTGATTCTATTTTCTTATATTGACTGATTTTGCTAAATAGTGCTTAAAATTGTCCGCAACACGTCTTCGCTACACTCAGTTATTGTGCAATGAGCGGTTTGGGCTTAATTGTATTTCGATTTTCACGCTATCCATTATTTAAAATTCTTAATTATTTTTCATTGTTTTTTTAATTTATATATTTCGAAGTGTAAATATTAATCTTGATTAGGGATTTATTAATACTTTATGAATCCTGAAACAGTACCGGAACTGTTACAAACCAAGGTTATCAACCAATTACGGAAAGGATACAGATAAACATCATTAAATGTGTGATTAAAACCCATTGCTTACATAGTCTGTAACGATATTCAGTAACTTAATATGCACATGCCGGTATGTGTTTATGGCTAGCTATGATATTGAATATTTTATAACTGTTTGCTGAATGTTAGTGTTTTATCATTTGTCTTTGTTTAACTATTGTGTTTTCATTTTTCATCAAGTTTGCTTTATGCGTCTGTACTGTCATTTTATTGACGTCGCTCTGGAGAGCGGCGACTAGTATGTAATGCAATTTTTTTTCGCTTATGGGAGGAGAAGTTATTTTACGGATCAATGTTTATATTTTTGTTTTAAGAATATATTGCATAGTTGTGATTTTTTGTGTGTAAATTAGTGTAAATAAGTACTGCATTTGTGCCTATTACATTTATTACAACATTTATTGCCAATAATGCAAAGCTAAATGTTTTAATTAATAACTAATCCACAACTGATCACAGGGGAAAGATCGCAGGGACTGGGCAAATACGCGAAACTTTCTGGTTTTGTATAAAAACAAAACATAATCAAAATATATTTATTTTGTGTTTTTTCTAATTTGCTTATTTAGTGGAGAATCAATGTAATTCGATATTTGACGACCTATCGCGCAAGCAAGTTTATTGGAAGGCGTAGTGGTACGAAAACGTACAATGTATTAGTTTATTAATAGACATATAATAACGATCGCTATACACAACTTCACCAAAAAGCAGTACATAAATGATGTCAGCCGGAATAGCTCAGTTGGGAGAGCGTTAAACTAAAGTTGTTTACGCAACAATCATCTAAAGGCCCCCGATTCAATCCCGGGTTCCGGCACGAACGGAACAATTCGGCGGCTGACAATTTCTTTCAGTCAGGTTGATAAATATAATAAAGCTTTATTTTATGTAGACATTTTAAAATCCTTTTTACTACAATTGGACATTTTTATTAAAATTAATGGATGCCGCGTGGTGACAACGTTAATTAAAATTTCTTACATCACTTAAATATCTTAAATAAAAATACACGTGTTTTTATATTAACAAATAAATGCAAACAACACATCTGTTATCCGTGTATTTTTATGGTTGTCTATCATAGGCCCTAAGTACTATCCTTACCACATATAGAGCGCGAAGCGCGACACGTATTATTGATTGTAACAATGTGTTGCGATAAATGAAGCAGCCGCTTATCAAGGAGGAGCTGTATCCCAGCATCCCGTTTCCCTAGAGTCAAGCACTCCTCGGATTTTTTTTTGAGAACCACATATAGAGCGCGAAGCGCGACACGTTTAACTATCCAGGTGGTATGGGCCCTTTAGCATTATCCGACCATTACGTCAATAGTTATCTTCCTTAGAATTTGAGAAATTTTAAAATCGTTGTTCGAAGTCCAAAATTTTCATCCGATTGTTCCCAAACTTGCACAGGTTTTTTTTATAAATGAGGACCCAACACAAACTTTCTATATGAGCAATATGCTTGGTTCGGTGATTATGTCAACATTGTTCATCAGATTCTTTCCAAACTTACAGTGCCTTCATATCAATGAGCATTTTTACCTCATTAAAAATGAGAAACATCTGGACAATAAGTCCAGAATTTTTTTCTATTGAATTTTACAAAATAAACAATTTCCACTTGTTTAAAAGATTTCACAACTTTCGTCTGAATCTTTCCAAACTTGTTAAGTGTTTTTATATCAGTGTTACTCGAACCCTATTGAAAATGATGAATATCGGAGCAATAAATCTATTATGATCTTTTACTGAATTTCAAAGTATTGTGAAATGCAGCTTCTTTACACAATTTACAGTTTTCATTCATTTTTTTTAAGCTTTTACAGTGTTTTCATATCAATGAGTACTCAACCCCTATCGAAAATGAGCAACGTAAGAATAAGTTCAGAATCATCTGCCCTTGAAGTTGAGAAAAATATGAAATTACGCTTACAAGATGAAGCAGATTTGTTAAAACCTTCACAGTTCTGTTCCACTAATGAAAACTGCACACGGATGCCAGTAAAAAAGGAAACCAATGACAAAAAATGAATTATTAAATATTTGGGGGTTACAACACAAAATCATAGATAATGGTTATTTGGGGGTTATAACACAACATCATAAATAATGGTTATTAGGGGGTTATAACACAACATCATAAATAATGGTTATGAGGGGGTTATAACACAAAATTATAGATAATGGTTATTTGGGGGTTGCAACACAAAATCATAGATAATGGTTATTTGGGGGTTATAACACAACATCATAATTAATGGTTATTAGGGGGTTATAACACAAAATTATAGATAATGGTTATACCAGTATCTTTGTCTATTTTGTTTAAAATAATCGGCCAATATATTAATATTTACAATAGAAAATATATCGTTCCATGTAACTTCATTGAGTGCCTTTTTCACTGAAATTCCCGACACCCTTTGATGCTTTGCATCAATACTTATCTTGTATGGTTGATAGATAAAATTTATTGAAAACCTGATTGGATGCGTTTCAAAATGTCACCAACACAATTGTATTTTTCTTACACGAGTAGATAAATCATAAAAGGTATCAATATAATTCAAATGAAAATCATGGATTTTGTATTATGATAACACTAGAATGAGGCATTTAACACATAAATTGAATCATTAGACAAAAAAAATATCTCTTGTAAAACACTGACTGGTCTACATGTTTAAACATATTAAATACCATTGATGTTGACACATTGTACAAAGCTAATTTTGCGGGAATCTTATGCAATTCGCTAGATACCAACAATATATCAATATTTGCACGTTTTTGTGTATCAAAACGTATCAAAGTATTGCTTTTTCTCAATAAATACATTTAGATAAGTAGCGATTGGTCAGATGCAAAATTAGTTTTAAGAAGAAACACGATGACTTTCAACATATATATATGCTTAGATAAATTCAGAGTGCCACTGAATTAAGCTTGCAATGAATACTGTCTATCATTTTAACGTGTTCACATATTTATAGATCTAAAAATCTAAATATTTTAACAACGACTTTACCACAAAAAATGTGATCGGAACACTGCTTTCTTTTATCTGTGTTAGACATTTCATACATAATTATTCAGTAACGTACTGAACATAAAAAAACAAATCGTTTACAAACATTAAGTTTCTTGACAAAAAATCATTAATTTGTTGGAATTTATTTCAGATTAGACTGGGTCGTCTGCATCAATATGTTTTATTCCAGTCAAAGTGCCATGAATTTCATTTTGACTTACAGACCATATAAACCAATCGAAGTTGAAATTGCCAAGGACCAGTCGCCAAAGAGACAAACATCATTCAAACGTGTTGGCCTTGGAGGCCATAGGACGTACCAACAGTTTCATGACATCTAATACGTACCAGCGAAAAGAGCTTTTCATCTGGAAATGGGATATATAGATCAATGCAAACATAATTGACTTGACAAAGTACTATTTTCAATTCAGACCTTTTTATTGTAATTTTGTATAATTGTCATGAGCATAATAGTTAAACGTGTGTTCTTATGGTAAATCCATCTTGGAGCATTGTGGTTTTTTTGTTAAACCACCTCTTTTGCCCGAACAAACTCGTACTAGAACGGTTAAAAAATACCTCCAAACAACCAAAATAAACCATTAATAACAATCTCTTATTTTGTATAATTGTGTTAATATAGATATTGGGCATAATTGCGCATAATCGTATATTTGCGTTCTTCTAGAAGTCCATCAGGAAATATTGTGGTTTTTAAAGAAAAAATGACGGTTCGATTTAACTCTCATTAGCATGGTTAATAAATACCTCCAAACAACCGAACTTAACATAAACCCTAAATAATTAATGCATATACCGCTTTGAAGAGTCTTGCTACATAGGTTCTTTTGACATAAGACAACGACACACGAAAGCCACTCAAAACCCTCGCCTGTGTTATTAAAGGGGTCACAGATTTTGGCATGTATTTAAGTTTGCCATTACATGCTTTAAATTGCTGAATTTAAACATTGGACCTACAATTCTCCAGTAAAAAGCAAAACAAGAATACAATTAAGAAAAGGGAAAAGAAGTTACCCTCAAGTGGGCTCGAACCATTGGGCCCTGATCAGGAGTCATGGAGTAAAAAGTATTCCGCTTAGAACACTCGGCCATCCGTGCTCAAGTTAAGAGGGCATGTATTTTTACTTTATATAAGCAATCCTCGTAGTTTCACAAAATATAACGACAACAACGATCACTTTCCAAATTATTCAATCGGTTCGCGTTGAAACGCTTTATAATTTTCAGGTTTTCAAATCATCAAAAGATGCATATAATTGATATTTTAGAGCATGGTAAATGTTCAGTATTACTATTTCCTCACAAATACAATGACTAAAACGAAAATTTAATTTAAACGTGAAAAGGCCCCTTTAACACTTGAACGGGTAGAAAGTAGCCAAGGGTTATGCAACTACTAAAGATGCATGCAACAGCTAACTTACATGCACGTGATCGTTTTCACATCGTGTGTGTGTTTGTGTGTGTGTGCGTGCGTGGGTGAGTTCTTGCGCGTGCGTGCATGCGTGTGTGCGTGCTTGCGTGCGTGTGTTTATATGTGCTGCGTAGTTTTTTGCCTGTCGCCACTTAAATTGTCTTAAGTGTGGTCATTGGATGTGACTCCACAATCCATGCTAAATGTACATTTAGAAACTCTTTTGTGAAACATTTTGAAAAGCATCACACTTTTCAGATAGTATATACGCAGTTAAAGCTGGGTTCCCACTGCCGATCAGATAAACTCGATCAAACCCGTCCAAGCGGTCGGGCACTGGTCTGGTTCCATCGGCATAAGTGGTCGAGGGCGGCCGGGTAGGTCGGCATTGGTCGGGCTTCCTACCCGATATTTTTTGACATGTCAAAAATATCGAGTAGCGATCGAGTAGGAAATGGATCGAGAAGCGCTCGGGAAGTGGTCGTGTATTAGTCGAGTAGAAGATCGAGTTGATCGTGAAGCAATCGTATGGCGATCGGATTGACATCTTTTTCACGATCTAAACCCGATCCGCTCGACCTCTACCCGAGTTATTTTTTATCGCAACACGATCCACTCGACCTCTATTCGATTTGATGTACATATTTACTAGACTGCTACTCGACAGTACACGATCACTTCCCGATTGCTATTCGACCATACACATACCTTTCCTTTTGGGTAGTCTCTGTTGAGCTCCTGTAGAAGTTGCTTATACTGCTTTACTCACACTTCCCTGCCTACGCCTACGCACCTGGGCGGCTTCCTCCTCCTTTAACTCTAATACAGCCATGGCCATGTTTCTCTGGAGCTCTAACCATCTGGCCCACAACTGTAATTGTTCAATCTCCATGATGATTAAAGTGATTAGTGAACAACAATGTTTACAGTTGTCATTCTCAAAGTTTCAATACACGACCGTGCGCGACTTTGTGCGACTGTTGTACGACCATCACGATCTGGTCGTGTAAAGATCTGGTGACGATCGAGCTGAGGTCCACTTGGTCGAGATGAGATCGTATAGGGCTCGCGTATAGGTCGAGATGATCGAGCGGAAATCGGAAATATGGTTGAGTGGACGTCGTGAATGAGTCGTGTTGGGGTCGTGTGTTATCGACAAGAGATCGAGAATAAGTCGTGTATACCCTTTCTAGTCGAGCTTGGTCGGATTTGGTCGGGAAATTTCGGTGATCGGGATGATCGAGTTGTTCGGATCGGCAGTGGGAACCCATCTTAATTCGTTTTTACAGTTCTAACTACAATCCAACACATTGAATTTAATTGTCAAGATTAGAACTTTCATCGTTATGTAGGATTTGTTTGTTGTCTTATTGTAATCATTTGAACTTCATTATTTTACGTGACAACTGAAACTCTGATACCCAATTGCTTTTGTGAATTAAATTTTGGAACTTGCGAAACTTATTTTTAACATTTTATTCGTGCTCGTCTAAACATTAAACGATTAGAAAATCCACACATGCGACAAACCGCATTAATTATTATTTCATAACTGATACAAACAAATTTAACAAGCGATATGTTTGTGAAACACTATTTCCCCATATATTTGACCTTTGACCTTTTACCACTCACAATGTACAGCTCCATGAGATACACATGCATGCCAAATATCAAGCTGATATCTTCAATACTGCAAAAGTGTACACTAAATTAGCGTTTTTGACCCATATATTTGACCTTTGACCTTGAAAGGATGACCTTGACCTTTCACCACTTAAAATGTGCAGCTCAATGAGATGCACATACATGCCAAATATGAAGTTGCTATCTTCAACATTGCAAAAATTATTGCAAATGTTAAAGTTTGCACAAACAAACACACAAACCAACCAACAAACCAACCAACAGACAGGGCAAAAACAATATTCCCCCACTATAGTGGTGGGGGACATAAAGATTGAGACTTTTGTTTATTTTTGGGTTAGGACGAAAATGCAGCAAAAATGTTTATTGTAATTAATGTATTTTAATGAATTACGTGAACAATCATATAGCAGATTTAGATCTACTCACAGTCATGCCGGCTTACTCTACATTTTGCATTAATTCACAACACATGATAGAAGTTTGACATCTTCTATACGCTTGACTGATACTTGTTTTTGGGGTGAAAGGAATAGTGGCCAATTTAGACGCGTCAAGTTTCTCTACTAACACATTGTAATTACTCTCGAGCTTCAGCGTTCCTATTAACATTTTAGATGGCATTACTTCATTGAAGCTAGACGTCATTTCGAGGCTTAAACTTGTTAAGGTCTATGACCTCATTGAGGAAAACAAAAGTTGTATACTGACGAGAAATTAATTGAAGCTCGGATTGGCTTTATTCAATCAAGCAGACTTACTGAGGAAAATGTTTATTCATTGAATTGAACTTCATATCTACATTTTAACTGCCTAACCCCCAAAGACAAACGGAAAAGAGACGAGGGTACGTCTTAACGTCCCGAAGGTTTACAAAAGGAGTTTTGGCTGTCACCGGTTTTGCTGCTGTAGAAAGTGTATTTGTATTTGTCCGAACATAGATTGTGTGTAATCTGTTTTAGTTTCACATTTTAAGTTTTGTTTTGATTTACACCTCAGTGAAATTAAAATGTCAGTTCTTAGTAGTATTGTTAGCTTTCGACCTAGATAAAAACTATTGTGAACAAAGTAGATTTTTTTGCATTAACTTACACAATTTCTTGAGATGTTGTTAATCTTGTATAAGTTGCCATATTAACGAAATTACCGTCTAAATAAATTCAATGTACAAATTACGTTGTTCTTATTTGTCGTTTCTTTTTTCATTATCGTATGTCTTTATATGATTTGAAAAAAAATAACCAAACTAATAAACACGATAAACATAAAATGATGTAATTGAACAACAATACGACTTTATTATTCAGCGCATGGCGAGACAGCTTTATCCCGAAATGCTGAAAATAAGCTGAATTTAATCAGTAAGAATCACGTAATATATACTTATTAGTCTATTCTGCTTTGTTTCAGAGAACGTTATATTTTTAGTAAGACAATGGATCGGTTGCACATTGACCAATGAAATGAACTTAACTGATTGTTCACATTGTCAGGTATTGTACACCATTGCTTTTTCATAGAATGAAAAACATAGGTTTGAAAGGAAAGTTTTTTGATCTTCCGCTTTCCATGTTTTTAAATGATAAGGGTTTGCGCGCGTGGCCTAAATAACAGTTATTACAGAAATATAATATGACATCGGTTCAACGCAAAGGATTGTAGCAAGCACAATAGTTTTAAATATATGCATAAACAAGTTGTCTCTCTTCATACATGACAGGAGTCATAAAAAAAACACTGTGACGACATTCAAAATACAGGGTATGTTTTATGTGTCAACGATGTTGCTTGTTGCTCTTAAACCATTATTGAACTTCAGCATCAGATAAATAGTATTGGTAAATTATGTCAAATAAGTCGCATGACTGTTAATGATCAGAAACTTAAAGAATTGTTTTCCATGATTGCGATCCTTTGAGATCATATCATAGTTGGTTGTAAATGATATGTCGGAATACCAATATACGGGTGTCCTTATAATCCTTATACTTATCAGCATTGTTCCATTGACCGTTCAGGACATTGGGGAGAAACTAGGGACCTCCACATAGATATCTTGCACAATGTGTCGAGTCTGGCCACGTGTAAAAAGCAAGGATTCATCGTGTGATGGTCCCCCATGAGGTTTCTTGAGGGCAACAAGTGCTGTCGTCATGTTGCGGACGTACTTATTGGTCTTGTGCTCTTGTGTGTATGAGATGCAGAGCAGTCTTTATATGCACTCCTGTTCAAGCTTTCTTTTCAGTTTGTTGCGGATGATGCGTAACATGACTTTGCTTGCAAGGCTAATGAGGCTGATGGTGCGGTAATTCTCGAAAACATTGAGGTTGCCCTTTTTCTGTAGAATAAGGCCAGGGACTTCGTCCTTTGCTTGGGTCATTTCTTCTCTTCTCGTATCTTATATATAAATAAATAAATAAATAAATAAATATATATATATATATATATATATATATATATATATATATATATATATATATATATATATATATATATGAATCGGGCCATGAGAAAACCAGCACAAATGACACAATTATATATATATATATATATCACACACAAACATTAGCTACATACTATATTTAGATACAGTAAATAGGTAGACATGTGCAAGCAACATCGATCTCTTAATTAAGTGTACTGTTGTTAACCGTTTTTACTTTGGGACGGGCTTTTTGCTTGTAACAAATATATTTACGCAAACATATGCCACTAAAACCTAAAAGTCAACTATTGCTCATTCACGTCCGTATTATAATTAGGTAGATCAGATGTTTATTTACCCGTCATCTTATATTAAATAGGCAATGCGAAACAACGCTAGCCCACCCCAACAACTCCCTGGAGAGAAAATAGGCATTGATGTACATACATTGAAATTTCGAAATATTTAACTGTATTAAGGGAGCATACACGTTTGATATAAAGTATATGTGCATTCAAATTGTATGCTGAATTGTTTACCTACAATTCATTTTTTTATTGTACGTAAATAACACTTTTTAAACATGTATTAGTATTCTTGTGTTTGTTTTCATTGTCGCCTTTACAATTCAAATCTTATGCCATTATCCTACGCTAAGAGATCATTTTTATTGAGACAGAATGACCCCACACTCGCCAACGGCGGGTCATTATATGGTGAAACTTTATATAACACGGGAATTCAAAAAGCATTTTAACATTCAAACACGTATTTATGATGACATAAGAAGAATATATCGAGATAATTTTACTGCCAAATTATTAAATCACATGTGCACTACTTAGAATGGTTTTTGAACGGTTCAAATAGAATCATTTCATTAAATAGTTTACTAGTTACACTTATACGTAACAAGAACGGAAATATGAAATTGAAAAATATATATCAATAATAAAATATTCTCACGTAAACAATGGGACGGACAGTATAGTATTTGTTGTCAGCTTTTGAAAGTTAACTTATAATTGTTGCATAAAAAGCATCCACAAAAGTAAAAATATAAATAAAGCGCACATGTCCACGTACTGTACGTGATAACAGGCTTTGAATAAAATTGCAATCTTCGTTTTTTTCTGAACTTTTTGAAAAAGCGTTATAACACACAGTGACAAGATATGCAGGAAACCGTTGTTGCTGGATTTTCTCAGTGTGAATTATTAGTCAATACATGGTGTGAATTGAATAGATCTGCTGGATGTGCATTTAGAAAGTCTATTGTTCATTCCAAATGCCTGGGCAATAAAAATTATTATACATTCTGCAATCAATCGTGCATTTGAACAGGAAGTGCATTTCAATAGAGCTGGTCGTGTTAAAGAGTTTCCTTTGTGGAATGTCATGTGATTTAGTGATGCGCCTTTAGAACACTATCCTCTGGGGTTTTAATTCAATAGTGTACTGGGAAATTCTGTCAATAAATATGTTTCAGCAAAGTCAAATGGAGTTCTAAAAATGACGAACTGAGCTTATCTGTACTCTATGAACAATTTGAACTGAGTTGCATTATCAGCAGTTACCTTTGAAGTCAATCTCGCAAATAAGGCATATATTGTGCCTAGCTCTTTTATTCAGAAGTTGTTCTGAACATAACGATTTGGACAGATAATTAGAACGATGTAAAATGAAATTCAACTTGTATTGATTAACACATATCACGCACGCACGTGTTCATTATTTAATTTTCTGATAGAAAAAGAGCAGATATCAATTGGTGTATATATTGGATAAAACAAAAAAAACCTGATATTTTCAAAATGAACATAATATTAAGAGGCATTACGTAAATTATAAATACAAGTAAATTTTATAACATTATACAATGGACAAAGGTGTTCTTTTTTCAAAAAAATAAACTAATTTGCATATAGCAATTAACTAATGACGACATTTATTAAGTTTGACATACTTATACTTGTACATAGTTGTGTATATAAACTAAAGGATAACATCTAAAATATAGTTAGGAACATTATTGTACAACAAGGCCGAGTGAATCACTTTCTGAATTCCGGTCAAATTAATACCTTGAAATTAAACGTTACATGACCTGTTTTTGTCAAAGACGTAAAGAAAGAAACATAAGAGAAGTAATGCCCACTTCACTGTGACAGATACCAATCATATCTCATCAGGATTCCATTATAAAAGAAGTGAATAGGATACAGTTTAAACCACAAAAACACAACTTGAAAGAACAAAACTTCACTGAAGCATATCAATAATACTTAAACGAAGCATATACGTAACATATGTTTTCATTTATACCCTTAACTATGCAATAACGCTTCTGAAGTTTCAAATTAGAAGGGCTAGTTTGCTATCTTATAATGAGCAATACGTTTATCATTTCTATATATGCGTGAAAACATGTATAGTACACATAATTGTTTAATTAGACAATGTCATTACTGATATTGTTGTTATGACAGGAGATAGTGTGCAATTCGTGAACTAGATGATATTCTTATGAGTACAGCATCATTCTTTCACGAGTTGTCTTACTTCTTTGTCAGAAAACATTCTCCGCCACTACGAGTGTGTTGGTTCAAAATAGTTATTTTACAATACAATGTGGAACCAGCTATATAGTATGTTTCAATTGTTAAACAAACGCACTTAAATAGCATACAATACATCTAGACATTGTCTTAATGCATCATTTCATAATAATTTTAATAAGTTGGTTGGAATAATTTTATTTTCTGCAATACCACAAGTCTCGTAACTTTGTATTATAATATTAATTATTTTTTCATAAAGCTTTGTATTTGTCATTCCAAGGCGCTGGTCCCAGCTTTAATGTGTGTGTTAAATGTATTTGGGCCTTGCTCTGTGAAAAGGGGGTTTAATGCATATTCGTCAAGTGTCGTCCCACATTAGCTTGTGCAAATGAGGGAGGACACTTTCCGCCTTTATGATATTTTTCGTTTAAAGAAATTCTCTTCTTATCAAAAGATAGTTCAGGCAGAAAGTGACTGCTCAGGCCAATCTGGGACGACACTTTACGCACATGCATTAACCCCACCCCCCTTCACACAGCGCGGCTCATTTCATTTAGTTTCCGGTATTGTAAGGGTAATGTGTTATATTTTTTAACTAAAAGATAGATGGTTATAAACAATTTTTGTATACTTACTTCGTTTCTTTACTTTCATTATTCCTATTTATTTAGAAACCGGTAATACACATTTGTTTCGTGCAAGAACGATATAGCGAATCGTGAATTATTTTTAAACAGTTTAACTCAACGAAGATAATTATGATAGTATAATTTGCTATTATATGTCATATAGTACTTTAATAAAACGTGTAAATATCGTACTTATTTAAGAAGTGTGATAACAAATATTTGCAGTATTCACATACATGGTCTGACAATATTATGTGGGCGGTATTGCACATCTTACAGGAGAATTAGTGCATATAAGTGTAATTACAAATTATACACCGGCGTTTATTTTTACGGCTTATGTTGGCGAGCGTTAAATTGCACTTTAAATAATCAAAGAGACGTCTCTAATGACCGCCACCTTGCGCGCCTCCTTCTATTACTATTTAAATAAGACGACCCAGTGCTGTTGCACGGATATTGGGGCTGTTTATTTTACGTGATGCATGGCTTGCTGTGTTAACTTTAAATATACTTACTTGATGTATATATTATAAAAAATAATCATATAATATGCAGGTTTATTTATGTATGACTGCGTGTTTATATATGATACTTGTCTGTGTGTCTTGGCCATAATCGTAATAATTTTTGTAAATGGCCCAAGGCAATGCTTTTGCCGTTTTTGCCAATAAACGAAACGAAACGAAACGTTCATATAATACTTCTGTCTCCGGTGGCACAGTTTGAAACAGTAGCAAATAGGTGCTGTCGATTATGATCAAATTATGGTAATGCTTTTCGAAGAATATGCTACAATTGTTTAATTGTCGTTATATATAAAGTATCAGATAAGCATACTTCATCAAACAGCACTAACCATTATATTATAATACGTTTAAACAACATGACAACGGATAAGAAGTGATTGTATATTCTTTGCAAAGTGCGAAGTACAGACAAATGTAAGGATCATTAGTTTCAAGTTTCAGGCTGGTCATAAATCTGGTGTGAAGAAGAGAGTTCTATGTAAGTATACAAATTGCTAAACTACATTTATCAAAAATAGTATGTCCATAACGCGGCTAGTACAATTAAATTTAATGGGCATATGGTGTTTACAAGGGATGCAATTATTACCCATACATTTCTCCAATGCAAATTCCTTTTGTACTGGAAATTATTTTGTATTGCATGATTAGTCGCTATTGAATACCTTGCAAATACTGCACGTGAACAGGAAGTGCATTTTCAATAGAACTCATTGCCTGTAGCACTTTCAGCGGTTGAATGTGCATGTAGATTAAAAAACGTTTTCTATCATGTAATTGTGTGTTATATATATTATTTTCACGTGTATGTTTTCAATATATGCCCATGTTCCAATGCGATATTCACATGTTCATGTTAACTAGCTAATTACGATCGCATGGCAGTCGTTTGTCTAAACCTAGTATTACTATCATGTCGAATGCCACAGGGAAATTATATTAAGTCATCTTTACATATCCAACCTTAAAACGTTGAATATCAAATTTGTTTAATCATGTCAAAACTAAAGTATGATTTTGCGTTCCACATTGATGCGAGCTTCGCGAATGTTTGTCTTCATATCCACATGGGGTTAGCGTGTGGCTATGACATTAATTAGTGAAAACATAATTTTCAATGATAAATGAGCATATTATTACGAAAAATCAACTTTTCTGAAAAACAAATTTCACTATCAAATATATATATATAACAAGGTATCCAACTCGAAATCATCCGAAAACGGGGTGCATCGTTTTGAACAGCCATTACTTCATCAATTTTGCAGCGATTTTCATGAACCCGGTCTTATTCAAAGCAGAAATGAATTTCCTTTCTGGAAATGTATATATCTTGTAATATTTCTGCACATGCTGGGTCAACTTTTAAGAAATAACGCAATACACAATTCGCCTGACCCAGTTAACATCGATCAGACCGTATTTATGAATGAAATCTCCAGTTGTAAAGACACACCTTCGCATTGGACCAATGAAATCACTCGTGTGTTTAAAATGTCAGTAAGTTGAAATGTATGTAAACAAAGGTTTCAAAATGCGCTGAAAGTTAGTTTTGATGCATAATGCAACGGCAAGCACGGTACAAATGTTTGTTCAGTCATAAATACGGTCTGATTGATGATAACTGGGTCACGCGAGTTGTGTATCGTGTTATTTCTTAAAAGTTGACCCAGTATTTGTAAAAATGTTGCAAGACATATACATTTCCAGAAAGTAAATTCATTTCTGTGTTGAATATGACCAAAATATTGAAAATCGCTGCAAAATTGATGAAGTGATGGCTGTCCAAAACGATGCACCGTTTTCGGGTGATTTCGAGTTGGATACCTTGTTATATATATATTTGATAGTGAAATGTTGTTCTTTTTTTCAGAAAAAATTTTTTTCGTTATAATATGATAATTTATCATTCAAAATGTTGTTTTCACTAATTAATATCATAGCCACACGCTTACCACGTGTGTTCATGTCTTCCCTTTTATACAAGTATTTGTTCGATTTTTTAAACGGGGGTATAATCAACTTGAGTCCTTTTGGCGTTGTCAGGTCTGAGAAAATTAAGCATTTGTTGGCCTCTTTATACATTACGTTGGCTGTCTAACGCTGACAGGCCAAACAAATCCAACACAAATTTAACAGGGCTAGATTGACTTTTCCTGAATTACGACTTCAATGTAATATGAGACGTGCAGTTACTACATACACACGAGTGTATTTAATGTAACTATGCGTAATATATTCAGTGCAATGGATATAAACATTGTTTTTTGAAAACATATCTAGACATACCATTTGCATATTTGGAACAACAGCAGCCTTACTTGGCCGCATACGTGGGAAATAAAATTATGAGTCTTAATAGTCAAACGAGTTTTAAATATTATGCTTCATGCTGATGATCATATACAGACGATTTAGGCCAGATCGCCCACAAGTAATCATAGCCGCAGTTGCATCAGTGTCATAAGGATCATTAAAAAAAGGCGCACAGACTTAGGGCGCTCACCAATGTTGTGCCTTGTTTCTGTTGACATCAGATATGGATCATTATCCATTTCATCAAACACTTTTTTAAAAACTGTTAGCTGTCAAACAATAACTCGTAGTTTTTATGTATTATGTTCCCTGTGCAAATTGGTCTGTTCCAATATATAAGCATATTTGGGTGAAGTAACAACTGCCGCAGTCTGTGTCCAATTGACATACATGCAGACATGAATTCTAATGTACCATTTTTTTAATACATTTTAGGTAAGCTCTCAGCTTATGTCTCTGTATATATGTGATGAAAACTCACACATTATTACCGTTGAATAATCTGAGTGTGCAATCATCATTGACAAAAGGACTCATGGTAACCCATTCTGGTCAGTCGCCATCAGTCTTCCTAAGTCGGAAGTCCTAGGTCATTTTTAGCTTGTGTTATTCAAATATTGATTACATTTTCTAAGAATATGTATTTTAAAACTAGGTAGAGCTCGAATCGGGTGCACGTACTTCCCAAAACTACCTCATCAGGGCAGATCTAAGAAAAACAGTATACAGGCCACAAATATGACTATCCATGCAATTTGATCAGAACTTGTAAATATGGACATTATGTAGCGCAAGGTACGTTTATGAAATATAGTACATATACAAGAAAAATGTACGAACTTTCATATTTCACATACGTTTAAAAATAAAAAACCTAGCAACTTAAAATAAAAACACAAAAAAGCTTTAAAGTATAATAGCTCAAATGTTACGCATAATAATGAAATTAAGGGTTCGTACTCGTGTCAATATTGTCTGTGTTTTGTTTGTCAAGGTTTCCTCCATTTATCCGTTCATATGTATATCAGTCTTTAAAATCTAAACTTACTCGTAAAGAATATTTGATAATTGGACTGTTTGGGGCATGAGACGATTATGATTGCTATTTAATTATTCTAGAAGTGAAATATAATATTACCTAAACCTTGAACATCACGCAACTTTGATATAACTCGATAACATTACATTGAGTCGTGTTACATGTTATACGCACGACGATTTATACAGTTTGCATGGTAATTATGAAGATGTTTCTCAACACTTACCTCATCCGTGTACAGTTTCATTACTGCAAGCATGACAAGAACCATTTGTGTCGCACAACAACAGCCATCGCAGATATCAATACCTCTGTTTCCGGTGACATGGTTTGAAAATGGACATTTAGAGATGCCGCCCGGAAAGCCATTGTGTTTCCGACAAAACAATGGCACTGCGTGTATACCTTTGTTATATTTTGCATATATTGCCGAACCTTATATTTGTCAACAACTGAATTTCTTCTTTACCTTCAACATAGTTCTGCAACACGTAGCTTAACCGTCAAATTGTGAAAACATTATTCCCGAACATTATCCTAATATCCTACTAGGTGTGCTCTTAGATCATTTGTTTACAACTGTTCGAAATATATTGCAAGGATCATACAACATAAATATGATCTCACTTCAAGTTATCTTCAATGAAACGGGTCGTCATTTAAAACTGACCATCAACTCGTATTTTTTAAGTATGTACATACAAAACCAGAAAACGAAAAGGCCTCGGGCTTTTCAATGCACTTGTCTGGTGTTCAACGCTTTAAAAACAAAAACAATGTTCTGAACTTACGTTTCATTTTTCGTCAAAACTGCAAAACAAACTATGAAATTCGATAGTGATTGCCTATACGTTTGTAGTTTTCAAAAAAGGATAGATTTATGCGTCGGGTACGAGTATACTAATTTAAGTCTATGAAATTAACCCATGTATGCCTAGTGGAATCTCCCATCCTTCTAAATTGGATCAATTTATTTCAAAAATTAGGGACGTCTAGTATATTTATTTCTATATTTAGAATATTTCTTACAGAAATTCCTCTATGCAAACAGCGCAGACCCAGATGAGACGCCGCATCATGCGGCGTCTAATCTGGGTCTACGCTGTTTGCCAAGGCCTTTTTTCTAGACGCTAGGCATAAATAAGTTAAACTGAGTAAACAAAACAGTCGATTTATCAATAACGGATTTTTGCGAGTAATAATATGAGTTTAAACAGATGTTGTAAATTAATGTAGTTACCTTAAACCAGGTATTTGTATCTGAAAAGGCAATCATTTAAGTCAATCATGTTTGTGTTGATGTGTAATAAAGTGTTGCAACTTTTTGGTCAAAAGCAAAACACTGCCGGAAAAGTCCGTATCGTTTTGGGGATGAAAGGAAATGGGACAAAATAAGTTTTCGTGATAAACAAAACACACGCACTTTAAAATAAAAACTATTTGATAACGTATTTAAAAATCGTTGGGAGTTTCTTCCTATAGCCTATTATTATTTCCATTTTCTGAACCTATGTTACGCTGAGACGAGCGTCATTACGACGTAATTTTGGCGTCATGTCGTACTGCAGTGCTGCAGATAATCCAGCGGCAAGTATCGGTACTGGGCGGTCGGTGTACGTGAAGCGAAAAAATTCGTTCTCACTGGGGGCTGACGAGGTCAAAGCGTAGTCCGTTTCGCTACGACGTCGAGTATATGTTTTACTACGAAAACATTGTTTAAATACACATGACATCGAGAACGGATTAGTCGAAAATTGTGTTTAAAACATGTAAGATTATGATTTTGTAATAACAAAACTCTGAATTTAAGCACAATGTCATTTCATAGGTCTGTTACATTAAATTATAATCCAAGATGTGTCTGGTTTATGCGGTTAAACATGAAATAGACCGCTGATTTATCAAACCGAAGTCAAGTTTCACTTTTAAAAAATGCAATTAAGGTTTACAACTGTGTTTAATTGACACAATTTTACAATTTCTATATTGATCTATGTATTGTTAAGCCACTGGTGTGTTTAGAAATGTGTAGGGTGACCCAGTTATCAGAAATAAAGGCTACATATTATTATAAGGCATGATCATGTCTCTGACAGCATACGTATATGCCTCGCTACGACAACGCTTTAGCGTGCATGCGTTTCTCACAGAAGACGTATTGGTTATCTCTCAAAGGCAAAATAAAGAAAAAAAAAATTAATACAGAGTCATGGAGTGGCTGGATGTTTCCTTTGAGACAGAGGTAGTAACAACGGCACAGCATGATCCGAAGCGCACAGTCGACATGGTAATGCACATTATTATGATATAATTACATTCACGACTAGGCCAAAGGAAACGATTAAAATCGAAAATCCATATAAGATGACAATTGAGAGTCGAGAACCTAATGTCGTCGGTCTCAATAAAAATGACGCATTTTCACCTTGTGACAATCACTTATACGCTCATTTTGATAGAGACCGACGATAGGTTTTCAGCATACGGTACTCTTTATCAAATGACATTCGATTCTCGTTATTCCCAACTCGCTTATCTCGAAACTCTGCTTATGTCAAAGTAAATCCCATGTTCCAACTTCGATCATTATTTATCTCATACGGATTTTGATTTTTACATTGTATATATCAAAGCGATTTTCTTGAAAATCGGTTATCGTCAACTAATTTTGAGGTGAATTTCATGTTCGTATACATGATTGTACCTGTAAAATCCACACCTGTAACAGCCGTAAGGTGTGGAAAGTAGGACCCCAATGGCACAAATCCGCAATTGCATAATCAATATATTGTTGTAAAGTTGTGGCAGTGGGTTTCTGTCACAGGTTATTGTTAACTGCGTACATGACGGCCGGTAAATTTACCTCTATTACAATGCTGTTAAGGCCCAGTCTCAATATGATGCCGGCGGAGCCCCAGTGCGTGATCAGGCATTTACCGGGATGAACCGGGACCCTACCAGGATGAACCGTGCTCCACCGGGATGAACCGTGGACGACCGGGGACAACCTCCACCGGGAAAGTATTAAAATGTTTAATACCTCCGGGATGAACCGGGAGTCACCGGGTAGGACCGGCAACGACCTGCGTGGCACCTGGAACAACCGGGACTGTACCGGGAACAACCGGGACGGCACCTTAGCTCCACCGGGGCCCAAAACCACCCCGGCAGAGCTACGGCAACGCCCCGGTGGAGCCCCGGTGAATGCCGGCAGAGTCCCTTTATAGCTACGTTACATAAGTAAACCGGTGCTCTGACGGTACCGTCCCGGTTGTTCCCGGTGCAGTCCCGGTTGTTTCCCGTGCCAAGCCGGTTATTGCCGGTCCTTCCCGGTAACTCCTGGTACATCCCGGAGGTATTAAACATTTGAATACTTTCCCGGTGGAGCCCCGGTTTTCCCCCGGTTAAACCGGGGTGTTGCCGCAGCTCTGCCGGGGTCTGATGCCGGTATAACCCCGTTGAGTGCCGGCGTAGTGACGGTATACCGGGGCTCTGCCGGGACTCTGCAGGCTTTCACCGGGTTCAACCTTTTCGTTTGGATGTTCATGCGCACAGTGAAGCACGGCATCTTTGGCACTGGGAAATGGCAGTCTGCAGTAATTGAAAACTGCATGTGATATGTCCAGAAATGGATACAGAAACTTCGTTGAGCAACCTATACATTATATTTGTACTTCGTTGCGCAACCAATACATACTCTGTGCGAAACCTTTACATAAAGCGACTTGTAATTTCCTTCGAAACAAAGAATTTGCATAATTAAAATATATGTTCGTAACCTGTTTTGTACTTTAAAATGTGTAATGTACACTGAATCAAAGTAAAATGTAGTTTTATTTAATTTAAGTTACCGTAATTGGCTATTTTAACAGAATAACCACCTTATACATTGCTTCAAATCAAAATATTTCGATTTTAGCTCAAAATAAACTTAAAGGTTGCAACTACGCGCATTTGTTATTAGTTTGTTATTGAAAATAAGTACCTACCATTACTGGATGTTCCGTTCTCTAATCCATAAACACCAGAAAATATGAAACTCGCCTGATTAAGTAGTGTATTTACACCATGTTTTCGTAGTAAAACATATACCCGACGTCGTAGCGAAACGGACTACGCTTTGACCTCGTCAGCCCCCAGTGGTTCTTCAGCAAACAAAATGAGGTTTCTTCGCCGTCGCTACATGTTTTTACCATGACTACGCCGGGGTTGCAGACGACATTCAGAAGAACAGATTTCATGTAGCGGCAGTACACACTCTATTTGTGGAAGTTTGTCCAAATAAAATAAGTGTTAATAAATATTTGCGTAAAATTTACTTTGTTTTATATAATAGCTACCACATACCGTATACGAGGTAGCGCATTGAAGTGTTCGTCTATGAATGACTCCAGTTACGCCAGCTCCACACAGGCTAAGTAAACATGTCTTTCCTTTAATCATGTGAACATAAATTAATTATCAATACCAATTACCGCTTTTGTTGATTGGTTTTCACTTGCATTTTAACTAAACATGCAAAATATGGGAATATTACATTACATTATTACTTAAATTAATAGGCTTACAATCAATTAAATGGTAATTAATTTAACAACCTTGCGCGCGTTCGTGATGTGGTTCTCCTTTGCGCTTAGTGCGTGTAACTTCTCTTCTTCTGTTACAGCGCCGACAATGTAATTACCAAGTCGCTCGCAAGTGCCACAAACTTCCTCTCTCGATTTGGCAATTCGAATGTGCGGAAGATGCTTTTGAAAGAGGATATTTTAATGCGCCGTACACTTCGCTCTTCGCAAGCAGCATTATATTGCGCATGCAATTGCAGTTTTGTAGTGCTTGCGGGAAAGTAAACGACTGAAATGTTGTCGTTTCCCCTTGATGCTGCTGGGTATGGCAGACCGATTTCTTCGGACGTATTCATGGAAAACTGAACAACCCGATTCTGCATTCATCAAAATCATAGTGCGTGCTTAGGTCTTTGACCTCTGTTTCCGTGCGTTCTGGGCGTACAATCACATTGAGTTACTGTCTGTATGAGTCTACACAGAACAGCTCGTTTTACGTCAAAAACAGTTGAAACGTCGTCTTACACACAAAAACACCATTAATTGTAACGTGTGTATGTACGCGGGAGCGTTTCTTTCCTCTCTTCGTGCTAGAAGACGTACCTATCTGTACAATTGATTAAAAGTCCAATAAGAAACATTTCGTTTTCTTCATTGGTTTTCTCGCGCATTTCTAATATGGACTGATATACCGCAGCTGGTGTAAAGTTATTTTAAAAATGTCTCGCCCATCCACATCCCATCATAAAAGAATCTACAGCTAACATATCAGGGTCACACTCACCAAGCTCGTGGAAGCCAGCGCTGTTAACGTCGTGTGAATTGCTTTCATTTGGTGGAAGTGATGGACGATCTTTAGTATCGTCTTCGTCGTCACTATCTCTGCCATCACTGCCACCAATAACTTCATTCACCATTGACCGCACACGACCCTGACAGATGTCGTGGTACATGTAGCTGCTGGTATCTGCTGGTATCTGCGTCGCTATCATCACTCGCCTCCAATGTCTGTGAAACCGCTGGAGAACGATTAAAGTTTTCTGATATAACGCTTCCCAAATCGAGAAGTACAAGATCTATATAAACAGAGTCTACACGCTAATTAATTAACAACTTTCCTTTTCAATAAACAATTAAGTGGAAATTTAATAATACATTTTTCTTTAAAATGCGGATGCAACAAAAAATATTGGATCTGCCGAGATTCGACTCATTTCCTAAATCAATAAAATTCTGATGAGACCTCCACTCTACTCACTGAGCTATTACAGAACGATATGGAATGACGTTTATTGTACTATTTTAATAAATTCATACGGTATTTTGAAATAATTTTGTTTAAATATTCACACACAAACAAAATAATCACAAGCAAACCAGTTGTTAGATCTATTATTATATCCATTATTGCTACTTTTAGTTTAACTTTAAGGCTATTCAAAGGCTTGTTTAACACAGTTGTAAACACATTTAAGAGGCGTTAATAATGAACTAAACATTCATACAATTTAGATACAATAACACATATTAGACAGTGAATTATGGTTAAGAAAAAATCGAAAATAATCAAGTAATTGTCTGAAAATATTATACAATCAACCAGTGTCTTTCATTCAATGATTTAGAGCAAAATTAATGCGTGACATGGTTCAATAGGAGGCTTTAATGAATGACTTTAAACAGTTTATTCAGTTGCGATTTTGCACACACAAAAAAAAAAATGTATATAGTATTAAGGTTTTTACCTGAAGATCGGCATCCATTCAACAAGTTCTTAAATTCCGAACGATATAAAACACACGTGTAAATAAATATATCACGCATAAATGCAAATCAATATTTTGCAGAAAATTATGATGTAATGAAAATGACGATTTACCGATGACGTCGTCGATGTTATTAAGGCTGGTTTTCTCATGGAGCAATTCATATAATTACATATAGATCTATTCGTGTGTATACATTATAGTTTCTTGGAAAAAGGCATAGACCTTCTAGAAACCCTGAATATTAAATAACCTTTTTCACTATTAAATGATGCTGTTCTTTTGTTACATTCCTCGCAACTCATAGTAATGTATGACAGCTCTTTATCTAAAACGTATGTGACACTCATTGTTCTTATTTAAAAATACTTAACCATATAGCTTGAACATGTAATTTATTTTGATAAACGTAAAAGAGTTAGAAAGTTAAGTCATCTCCATATTGAGAGATGTCAATGTGGATCAATATATTTACTGGGGGGGGGGGGGGGGGGATATAACATTGCGAAGGCATTAAAGGGATCTTTTCACGTTCTGGTAAATTGACAAAATTGAAAAAAGTTGTTTCAGATTCGCAAATTTTCGTTTTACTTATGATATTTGTGAGGAAACAGTAATACTGAACATTAACCATGGTCTAATATAGCCATTATATGCATCTTTTCTCGATATAAAAACCTGAAAATTATAAAGCGTTGCAACGCGAAACGATTGAATAATTTGGAGAGTTCTGTTGTTGTCGTTTAATTTTGTGAAACTACGAAGATTGCTTATATAAAGTATAAAATACGACTCTTATACATACTTGGCAGGATGGCCGAGCCGTCTAATTTGTATTGTATTTATTTTGACCTTGCGGTCAAGGATAACCCATGAAAGTGCAAGCACTTATTTACAATGGGGTCCTTCGGTTTTTGCTGAAGAGACAGCAAGCAGAAGAGACAGTATTGAGATACAAGGAATCCGGGTGCGATACCCTAGCTCTTTGCGAATAGATCCCTTGGTTCTTTTACGTGCTCAGTGTATAGCACCGATACACGCGAGAATTACCTGGGTTTCATACCAGTACATCTCTAGTTGGGTGGAAAACACTTGAAGCATTTCTGAAATTTCCAGTGCCCCGGCCAGAAATTGAACCAAGGGCCTCTGGAATGGTAGACCATTGTGTTACCACTAGACCACCGCACCACCCTACATGGTTTTTACTCCAATACTCCGGGGGTCACTGGTTCGAGCCCTGCTGCGGGCTTCAGTTTTTTCCTTTTTTTAATTTTATTTTTGATTTTGCACTGCAGCTTTTTAGATCCAATGTTTACATTTATCAATATAAAGCATTTAATGACAAACTTCAAAACATGCCAAAAGCTGTGAAAAGACCCCTTTAATCAGCAATTCTAAGGAAACAGAGAACACCCTTCCAAATTTCAATTATTACCTTAACCTCTTTTTCTTTACTCTCTCAAAATATACCAGTCGTCGCTCGCTATAAGGAATCATGATAATCATTGTTATATACAATGCTAAAATATGGACTTCTAGGCGGCATCATTTGTAAACATATACGTATTATACTATGAGCAGCCTTTTTAGCAACTGGCGCTATATGCTACACTTGTAATTAACAATGAAGCACACTAATTGGTTTTGTTTTCACAATATTTATAAAACCTCTTTACCTGCCCAACACGGGCGTGTATCTTGACAACTACACGACATTACACTCATAATTCAAAAATTAACCAGATCAAATAAAGCTTTAAATTACTTTTAACCGACGAGTGCAGCCGTCAGAACGGGTGTCCTGTATTCTTACTTCGGTAATTGTGAATCTGCATATGTTGCTTTAACTTTTAAACATGTATTATTTAACCTAATGCGATATCGTATAATCACTTAAACTCATACTGTCTCGTGTTCGCTTTGTTAGCTTAACGACCCTTTTATTCTACATTAATTTCACGATACCACAAACACTGCGGGGAATCACGTGATCACAAACGTACATCGTACGCACAAAATGGCGGAAAATGCTCTCGCTTAATGACGAAAATCAAGGTATTCTCATATTTTATAATATCAAAATAAATGATAACTATGCGAAGAGTACCCGCTTAGTCGCCTTATGTACTCTGGTAATTGTCGTTTTTCTTATATTTCTGTAGTTTTTCTCAAACATTCAGGAACAATAAACAATGAAAATTGTACATCGTCTGAACATACTTTATTTTGACGTGTTTTTTTCTATTCAAGACGACAAACAATGAAATAAATACAACATTTTTTGCTTGATAACATGCTTAGAATATTCGTACAAGGGTTTGCTCGTTGTGTCAGATCTGTGGCGAGGAATTTGGAAAATAGTACATCGTCTGAACGTTTTTTGTTTGCGTACATCGTCTGAACGGTTTTGAGTACATCAACTGAACTGCTTCTGTTTTTACTTTTAATGCGATGATTATCATAATAAAATTGTTATATCATCTGTGATCAGCCAAGCGATTTTTCGTCCAAATGACGTTCCGTTCTATGATCAGAAAACACAAAATCCTGTGTTATATTACATGTTTACATCGTGTTTAATATTATTAAATTAAATTTATTAAATTTAATACAAGTCACGCTCGAAAAAGGTTGCTATAAAGGCATGACAATAAAGTAATACGAGGTATGTCATTTGGACGACAGATCCTTGGCTTTTCACATATTTATATTTACAAAGACCAAATGTAGTTTGCAGTAAAACTAAACTGAACTTAACATCTTAACATTTCCTTTTACATACTTGGCACATGTGAGTGCTTATTAAAAATAGAATGCTCGGCTCGAAACAGTGGCAGCTCTGAGATTGCGGTGATTTTTGTCAAGCTTCAATAATATATGTAGTATATAATATTAAATGTAAATCTTAGTCTGAATTGCATATATGTGGTAATCGATATATAATTATTTTTGTGAAGATAAAATATTGATGTCATCAAATAAGCTGATATAATTAGATGTCTTTTATATATAGCTGTTTTTTTTTATTTTCAGAATGCGCAAAAAGTCAAGTCGATCGCTTCATCGTTTGAAGAGAAAGTGCTTGAAAACATCGCAAACAATACGATTAGTTACACCAAAATGCATTTTGTCAACTGCATGTCACACTGGAATTTGTCTGCAAATAAGTACACCTGTGCTAACGCCCATTAAGTCACCATTTAGTTCACCAGTGTATAAAGTACCTCGACCCAAAAGCGAGCAAAGAAAAGCATTTTTGCAAGAGCTCTTTTTGAGCAGCAGCCATCTTGTGAAAAAATATGCCGTGGCATTCATGACGCTACTGAATCAGATAATCTTCTGAACATTAACAATGGATCAGTCAAGACGAAAAGCGAAAAGTTAAGTGGAATCGATATAATGTGAATCTCAAAGCTATGAGAATACTACAACACAAGCAGACAATTTAACGAGATACATATTTATAAAATATTCTGTACTAATGTATCTAAGATATGAAATAGTTGTTTATCTACATCTCATATATTAACTCTTCTCAGATTCTACCACCTCCTTTTAATACCAATTTTATTAATTGCTATAGACTTTCCGAATGCTTTTAGAATGTTTTGTGCTATTTTATGCCAAATACAAATAATGTTTATGTTATGTCATGAAATAAAATTGAATGTTAATAAAGAAGTCATTATGACATAGTGTTATATTTTATATGAAACATCATATAGAGGCCCTCGAATACATGTATGTGTTATTTAATCTTGACTGGGGTCAGAAGTGGCCACACGCAGGAATTAACATATTTTATTGACTCGAATAGCTAAACAACTGACAAAATAACTTCTACCGGACATGTGCCCAATTTGATTGGGGTGGGCAGATATAAGACATTAGCAGAAAACAGTAAATACACTTTACACTAGTTATTATGCTTCAATAGGAATTTACTGGATTAAAGCATTTTGAGTACTTTTATATCTATTTTCTATTTTATATCTAAAATACCCGGTACATGAATGTCTTCCTATCAGTATATACTGCTGTTGATAGCCTATCGCAATGTTGAAATTATGCATTTGTACACTTCAGCATGTGGTGCATTACAACTAGTGCTTATGGTATTTTCTACATTGTCAGATACAAGTTCCAATAGACAACATCAGTGCAGCAAGATTTTTTTATAAACGATAGTGTTAACAAGGTTTTGCTATAGCCATACACGGTAAACTGCCCCGCTCCCTAGTGGCCATGTTTTTCAACGGACCGTAACAATTTTCGAATTCAGCCGAGGTATCATAATAACAAATGTTCGGACCAAGTTTTATGAAGATTGAAGTATAAATGTGACTTCTAAAGTATTAAAAAGGTTTTGCTTTAGCCATGTGAGCAAATATGCCCCCCTGGCGGCCATCTTCTTCAACGAACCTGAACCATTTTCAAAGAAAGCTGATATATCATTAAGACATACGTTTTGACCAAGTTTCAAGAAGATTTAACTATAAATTTGAAGTCTAGTGTTAACAATATTTTTCTTTATATTGACCAAGTGACCAAGGTTTTTACCTGGTGTTACCCATTTTCGAACACGACAAAGATATAATTGGGAGAACTTTTCTTACCAAGTTTCATGACAATCAAGCAATAAATGTTACCTTTAGAGTGTTATAAAGGAAAAATTATGATGACGCATGAAGGACAAATGGTGATCCTAAAAGCACACCATTAGCACCTTGTGCTCAGGTGAGCTAAAAATAAGAAACTTAACGTTATATGTTTTATGAAACAAATGTAAATTTATTTGCACTAAACTAAATTTCCAGTACTTTATATTGGTTATGTCATAGTAAGAGAGGTAAAGATTATGCACATATACAGTACATAGATTGGCATGTTCACAAATTCAAATATATGACTGTTAGTTTAAATAAATTCTTTATCACAGTCAGTCTCAAGATTTATTTAAGTCATATCACGGTGATAAAAATTTCTCATCAATCCATTGACCGGTTCGGCTGTTGGGGGGAAATGAGGGGCAGCAATACAGAAATCCTCCTCCAGTCAATTCTGTTGTGTGCTGCTTAGAGTAATTCATCCATGGAAAGGGATGTCCACTCTTACATCATCCAACCAGCTTTTCTTCTGACGGCCTCGGCGTCGACCTCCCTCTAACGTTGCCTGGAGAATAGTCTTCCACAGAGATTCGTGCCTGTTTACGTGTCCAAACCAAGCCAGCTGTACCTTAGCACAAATATTCGTGGTCATGATAGTGCAGTTATAAAATTACCCTTACTGAAGCTTGTTTCATTCTGTTCATTGTTGTTTATTTCTCAATATGAAACAATCAAAAGCAATCCAGTGTAATTTGTCCACTTCATATTGATTGCTTAATATTTGTCCATCGATATGTAGAGAGAACATTACCGGATTCGATTTGCAGTTGACATATATGGTAAAGTCTTCTTGGACCTTGTGTAGTACAATCTGATCTCCGTTCTGAAATTTAAAGATACTGGTATAATAGCATACAGTTGACAATAAAACAGCAAATACATTTTTAACCCATTGAATAAACACATATTCACAGATGGACATGAAGGATTTCTTTGTCTATTAACTTTTGTCGTAAAATTAAAAGAATAATAGCGTCATAAATAAAAGTATTGGCTGATCACAGATGTTATTACAATTTTTATTATGATAAACATCGCATTAAAAGTAAAAATAGAAGCAGTTCAGATGATGTACTCAAACAAAAAACGTTCAGACGATGTACTATTTTCCAAATTCCTTGCCACAGATCCAAAAAAGCTTAAACAACATGCGAAAACTTGTACGAAATATTCTAAGCATGTTATCAAGCAAAAAATGTTGTATTTATTTCGTTGTTTGTCGTCTTGAATAGCAAACATGTCAAAATAAAGAATGTTCAGACGATGTACAATTTTCATTGTTTATTGTTCCTGAATGTTTGAGAAAACTACAGAAATCTAAGAAAAACGACAATTACCAGAGTACATAAGGCGACTAAGCGGGTACTCTTCGCATAGTTATCACATATTTTGATATTATAAAATATGAGAATACCTTGATTTTCCTCATTAAGCGAGAGCTTTTTCCGCCATTTTGTGCGTACGATGTATTTTTGTGATCACGTGATTCCCCGCAGTGACAAATACCACAGTGTCAATTTTTTCCACATTGATACAAATACAATTACTCAGGTTAATCTTATATTGATTTCCCTAGCTGTACTTTGTTTATGAACAGGTCTAATAAGCATAAACGTTCGCTTAATTATAATCAAGAAATGATTTTTGTTTGTTTTCTTCTATCTGATTGGTGAAGATTTGTATATTTTTAAAGACAATAATTTATTTGTTCGGCGACTGCATATAAAGAATAACAGCGAAACGCTTGTATAATAAGATATGCTATTTTCTGGTATTAGCTAATTGCAGACTCTACTGTCAATTTGTGCAAGCTATGTTCTTTATTACACCTTTATGGTTTCGAGATCGTGGAATAAACGTTACACAGTCTATTCTTCCAACTGTTATTATATCATATAATAAAATAATATAAAAATGCACACACATGTCCCAGTCACTGACGTACATCAATACTCCAGCACGCCACGTGACACGTCGTTGCCGCATTTTGTTGATACTGTATCTCACAACTATATATTATAGATCAGCGTAACTGCAACACAACACTTATGCGATTATCATAAATCTATAAAATGTTGATTTAATATTGTTTTATTACAGCTAGTAATGTTTTAAATGAATTGATGACATTTTGCCCACAGGCTATTTGAGAAATATCGACAAGCACTAATCAGTCAGTGTTGTTTTAGCAATGTATAGCCCGGAATCAACCTGTTCAAAATCATTGATTTAGGTAAAGAGATGATTGTGAAAAACAAAGGACAGAAAATCATTCACGCACATTCCAGCAATATTGACTTTCGCAAATGATAGGATAAATGACGTGCTGTCAATGTTTTGTTTGTCTAAACTCTGAAAACGCTTGTCGGATATTCCTATGTGAGCAAACTATGCTACATAATTCCAAAAACAATTGGAAAGTGAAATTCAAACAGTTTACAATAAATCATGTTATATGTGTCTGTCTTCAATACACAAATTAGACATTGTAAACTATGTGCACTTAGTTAAACTTGTTTTCATCTTTTACCATAAACAATGTATTTTGTGCAACTCTTCGTTATTCAAATAACAAAAAATTCGTTTTAAAAATCTGTATGCTTCTGTTATGTTATCTGATTTTAAAGCAATCTCTAAGATGGTAAATTATTTTTCGTAAACGTGTGCTGTTTAATAGGTGTGAGGAATGTCGTTGGTTTCTTCCAAAAACGCAAGGCTGCGTAGCTTGTCTTTATCAAATACAATAGTTCAAATATTGATTATTATCATATATTGTCTAAATAAGAGTACTTAACGTTATAAGATATGTCGCTGCATGCTAATACAGAACGTGGCGTGTTACTGAGATACATAGTAAAATGTCTTGAAAGGAATCGTAAGTTATCGACAGTTTAAAATGACTGAACATTCGTTAAACTTTTTAATATTAATACGTAGATAAACAGGTTCCTCTTATAAAATATGAATATTAAACAGTTAAAAAATTTGTTTCAAGTGTATATAGCTTATAAAATACTTATCCGTGTCAATAATTTAAAATACTGCCGCATTTGAGACATTTAATAGTTTCTGTTCTTAGTACACATGATTGACTGTTTTCAATTAAAAGGAAAGGAAGTGTTTATGTAAAATTGTTATAACGCCCATTGTTTAGCGTAAACGAAAAATTATTAAATGTAACATAGACATCATAAGCTTATAACGTACGTATACTTGTAATCGTCGGGCAGCGTTTACCGCGAGAAACGTGCTTGTCATGAACTCGAACTGAACAGATTTTCAAACTGACCAATCAAATAGACATCTACATCGAACGTCGCTGCCGTCAATCTTGACAATTATGTGCTGGATGTTCAGAAGATAAAGTAAGAATGAGAAAAAAGTAAAGTGAGAAGAGTTTGATAGTTAAAAGTCAGAAGGACAGTACAGATGCGTCCCCAGCTAAGTTTCATCCCCCTCTCTCATGCCTCTCCGGCTACGGTGGCCGCGGAGAGGATTGAACCTCAACCGGCACAGCCATGAGGGTTCATGGGGGTTACTCTGTAGCTGGCGCTGATGGCTTGATTAGAAACTTAAGGGTGCTAATCCTTGCTTGAACGATACCAAGTCAGGGGATTCGGCAACAGCGGCTGGTATGCTGTTCCAGGTCGGTATTATTCCGGGGAAAACGCTATGCCTGTAATAAGATGTTGATGTGGAGATAGGCAGGAACTTGATGGAATGGCTTTATCGGGTCCTGTTTGAGCCTGGGGAGAGGTATTTTGTTGCTGAGATGTCTATGAGATCGTTTGATATCTTGTAGATTATCGTCAGCTGGGCATTGGTCCTTCGTGACTCCAGGGTTTCCCACTGCAGTTGATCAAGCATGGTTGTGACGCTGCTGGTGTTATGGTAGCGTTTCGTCACACGCTTGGCTGCCCTTCTCTGGACCATCTCCAGATCGTGAATCTGGTCCTTCTGGTAGGGGTTCCAGACCGTGCTGCAATATTCCAGGTGTTAACGAACGAGGGAAAAGTAGGCAGCACTTTTTACCTTCTCGTTGCCGATCCTTAGGTTTCTGCTGGAGGATCCTAGCGTGCTGTTGCCTTTCCGTGTTACGTTCTGGATGGGAGGCTTCCAAGACATGTCTTTCGTCAGTTCCACCCCGAGGTACTTTAACGTTTCTCCACTGGCAAGTATATGGCCTTTAAAGGTATAGTTGTGCAGTATTGGAGATCGTTCTCTGTGAACTCGCAGGATGCTGCACTTCTCATGGTGGAAGGACATTCCCCAGAGATTCTTCCATTGCCACAACCGATGGTGGTCTTCCTTGAGATGGTCGCAGTCGCTATCGGAGTCTATTTGTCTGTAGACCACGCAGTCGTCCGCAAAGAGTCTTGTCTTGGATGAAACCCTAAGGGGTGGTGTTGATGAATACCAGGAAGTGAATCGGTCAAAGCACACTCCCCTGAGGCACTCCGCTGACTACTGGGGCAGGATCTGGGTTGCACCATCTACCACAACTCCTTACGTTCTGTCGGTCAGGAAGGCTTGGAACCATTCCAACGTCTGGTCCCGTATACCACAGTGGTGTAGTTTTGTCAGCAGACGCGCTTGTGGGGGACCTTGTCAAACGCCTTACTGAAGTCCAGGATGGCTAGGTCGTATTGTTTACCTTTGTCTAGGGACTTCAATAGTTCATCTGCAAGGTTAGGAGTTGTGTTTCGCAGCTCCGCCGCCTTCTGAAACCATGTTGTCAGTCGGTAAGGATGTTGCATCAGTCTAGGTGTCCCATGACATTGCTGACAATGTTGTGCTCTAACATCTTGCAGCATATACAAGTCTCCCTTCTTAAATATAGCGGAAACTGTTGGTGATCGATCATGAATCGATCATGTACACATCACCTGATATCGTATGCATACATGCGCGGATTATTGTGGCCCTTAAGTCTGACTTTACAGAAAAACATTACAATTTACAAAAATATGAAGATTATAGTTTATTAAAGCTAAGCGTATTTAATCGCGTTTTGGCTAAAAAATACGTTTCCTTCTACAGTAAATAGTGTGCCTGACAAAAACCTGCTGTAAACCCCCTATTATAAACAAACAACCGGAAAACTCTGAAAACTTACATTAATACTTAGTACCTAGCGTATTTTATTATTCGAATGTTATCCTTCTGTTATGGTCCCGGATAGACGTTACCGGAAATGTTCACGGCAACACTATTTGTCAAAATTCATACTTTGAAATGAGAATTCTTGTTTCAGTGCACGCTTTCAATGAATCAATCGGGCAGGATGTATGCGCTTTCGAAATCACTACTGTGTAATCAAGGGGTCGATGGCTAATTGAAAACACACGCAATCCAAACATTCAAGTGTGCATTCGAATTGCATTTTCCATAGAACCGATCTCCTTTCGCAGTGGCCTTTGAAGTACGTCATGTAAATCAGCTATATAAAGTATAAAAACTTGCACAACCCTTTTACATTTGAAGCGTTTCCTCAACATATTATGACGTGTAATAGTCATGTAAATAAAAATCCATATATAGAATTTGATGCTTGTCAAATACCTGCTGTATCCATTTACATTAGTGTTTAAAATATATCTGTTGTTTTTTTTTAACACTTAAAAAAAATTAAGTTCGTCATGGTTCAGCTACCATAGTTTCGGGCGGATATGCAAGTAAATACCAGTTAGTGTACTTAATGTTGCCTTATGTACAACTTAAATACCATCAAACTCCACGCTATAACGAAACAAAGGCGCATGAACATTTTGCACTCTTGCGACAATCTTGATTGATTTTATCCAGATTGCAATCTGACCCTATGCTAATTATGGATATGAAGACTTTGTTAATCGTATATAACTACAATAATGTAACATTATTACGTCGTTATTAACAATATGAACGAAAACAGTGCACAAGGACGTGTTTCTTAAAATGAGATTCTTACAAAACAAATACTATGCGAATGCATTGTATTTCGGATATATTTATTGCTTTTAACATTCGGTCTTACTCATTTATTTACTTATATACCGGTCTAAGAACACCAGTATTTCTAAATAAAATGTAAGCACATCTTTCAATTTCTTTCTCAGGTGCTAAAGGGATCTTTTTACGTTTTGGCAAAATTGAAAAAAGTTGTTTCAGATTCGCAAATTTTCGTTTTAGTTATGATATTTGTGAGGAAACAGTAATGCTGAACATTAACCATGGTCTAATATAGCCATTATATGCATCTTTTGACGATTTAAAAACCTGAAAATTATAAAGCGTTGCAACGCGAAACGATTGAATAATTTGGAGAGTTCTGTTGTCGTTTAATTTTGTGAAACTACGAAGATTGCTTATATAAAGTATAAAATACGTCTGTTTTACATACTTGGCAGGATGGCCGAGCGGTCTAATTGGTTTTTACTCCAGGACTCCGGGGGTCACTGGTTCGAGCCCTACTGCGGGCTACTTTTTTACCTTTTTTTAAATTTTATTCTTGATTTTTTACTGGAGCTTTTTAGATCCAATGTTTACATTTATCAATATAAAGCATTTAATGACAAAATTCAAAACATGCCAAAACCTGTGAAAAGGCCCCTTTAAATGATTCTCACTTCACGTTCGCGCTTACATTCATGTACTTTTATATGAAGTATTTCGAAAACGGTTTTAAAGGGATCTTTTCACGCTTTGGTAAATTGACAAAATTGAAAAAAGTTGTTTCAGATTCGCAAATTTTCGTTTTAGTTATGATATTTGTGAGGAAACAGTAATACTGAACATTTACCATGGTCTAATATAGCCATTATATGCATCTTTTGACGATTTTAAAACCTAAAAAATATAAAGCGTTGCAACGCGAAACGATTATGACACTCATTGTTCTTATTTAAAAATACTTAACCATATAGCTTGAACATGTAATTTATTTTGATAAACGTAAAAGAGTTAGAAAGTTAAGTCATCTCCATATTGAGAGATGTCAATGTGGATCAATATATTTACTGGGGGTGGGGGGGGTGGGGAATATAACATTGCGAAGGCATTAAAGGGATCTTTTCACGTTCTGGTAAATTGACAAAATTGAAAAAAGATTTTCGTTTGTATATATGTTTTAAAAATCCACCATTTCTCGAACCATTACGCCGCCAGAGTATTGTGGTCTAGATGATATAAAATTATTTTTATTCATAAAAGTAAAACAAAAATGTACATAGTTCCATACAGGAGAGAAATATTTATTTACTCTTTGTCCGTCCATTCGTCTTGCCGGCCGTCAACGTGTTCGCAAACCCGGATATTGAAATAATTGAACAAAACGTACAAATATTTAACTAATTATACAAATGTTCTTGTCAAAGACGACATCCGGATTATGCATTGCTTCTTTTTCACTAGAGGTAAAATTTTAATTGAAATGTAAATAAATAATTAAATTAAAAGGATACATGACATAAATGATTCGATTATGGAACTCCATATTGGCCAATAGGTAAGTCCTTTGTCCGTCTGTCAATCTCAGCAGCTAGTTGTCCTTTTGTTTGTCCGTCTCTACTCAAAAACGTTAATAACATTTTATTTTGAAAATATTTACACACATTTGCACATAATATTATAGCAGCAGTTTGATTACTCTATAATTTGTATTTAAAACGTAGCTCAAAGGTCTGGTTACTCAACATTAAAAACTCTGAGCATTTTAATAATTCGTACATTTTATATCGTCATGTTACTTTGAATGTGAGGTTAAAGCGCATCAATTATGTGACCAGATATCAAACGCATGTGCAATGTTTGAAAAATATATTAAAAATGTTCGTTATGCCGAGACCTATGAACATAGAATTTAATTGTGAAACTTTACACTAATATAGAGAAAGGGCGATACGAAGGTATTGTAATTTTCTAATTGTTCAAATGTGCGCTCGGAGACGCCGTATGGCTGGTTATATTTTGGCAAAGCCTTGATAAATATCCCAATAGAGCGTGTGCTAAATGCGAAGGAGTATTTGTCACATATGCGTTCAGAGACGGATGCATTTTTCAGCTAAGAAATGCATTAACTTTCTATCAAACATCGATTTAAAATCAAAATAACTGTCAACTTAATCATCATTACAATTTTTTTTTTTAATTCTGAGCTATCCTGATTGATGGCATCATGGAATAAAGTATTCAATGGAGCAGACTATACAGAATAGTATAAAAAGTGAATAAATACTGAATAATATATAGCATATACGTATATTATATCAAACGTTATTAAGCTGTATTCAATGACACTGTTTTTTCATATATAAGCATGACAAACTATATTAACCCATTCATGACTAGCGTCCTGAAAAAAGGACATTGCAAACAGCGTAGACCCAGATGAGACGCCGCATGATGTGGCGTCTCATCTGGGTCTGCGCTGTTTGCTTAAAGAAATTTCTGTAAGAAATATTCTAAATATAGAAATAAATATACCAGACACCCCTACTTTTGGAAATAAATTGATCCAATTTAGAAGGATGGGAGAGTCCACTGGGCATGAATGGTTCTAAACTGGTACAAGAAAAGTGCAATTTAGACATTTGGATTCTTTACTTCATCATGTGTTAAACCATTTAAATTCCTAAACCGCCATGCAATGAAACATAATATTTAATTATCACGTATAGGGGCAGATTTGCAGATTGTAAATATGGCGCTATTCCAGTAAGTATGTTAAGATCCATTTATTCAAAAGAACATAACAGAGGTCAAAGATATTAATATTTGGTTTACGTCGATATGGTTTGAAAAAATAAACATTTTTAAATTACGCTCCAAGTATTGATATATCCACTATATTCACTAAATTAAACTTCAGTTGCACCAGCTTAAGAAGAGCCATATGAATGATAGTCAACCAGTGATACTTCGATAACACCATAAGTAAAAGCTCTAAAACTAAAAATATGTTAATGCTGGAAATATGACACACTTAATATGTTCGGGGCACGAGTTACAGCATCCGCATAGCACACATTCAAGCTGTTATGGTATTCAAACATACAAAACAATACTCTTCATTTGTTCCAGAAATAGTATTATTTAAATATTGTGCATAGGGTACACTAGAACATCTGCTGATATATAAAACAAGTAAGAGCAATGCACTTTTGAAAAAATATCACTTGGGAAAAGGAAGTAAATAAATAACTGATCTATAGTCGTAACCCATATATCGTTCGTTATTTGAAAAACAATAACATGAAGAACAAGTGTTTGGCTTTTGAATGCACCATTGTATTATTCAACACGTTTAAATACATAAAATATTGTAGTTTTGAACTTATACATGTCAATAACAAATATGATGAAATCTTCATAAACACTTCTAGCTTTATTCAATCAAAAGGAAGTAAAATATCGGTGTGCACGTTTAAGAACTTTATTTCATCAACGCATATACTGTTTCAATTAATTTCTTAAAACACATTGCAGTTCGTGCTAGTATAATTACTTGACATGCTTTATAATACAACTAAATGTGAATCCAGTAGTTATATTTATCTTTTAAGTCAGACAATAAACTGCTGCAAGACAATGCAATTTGTGGTCGATATATCTCTACTCATAACATGCCATATTGCTAGATTGTGTCAACATTTAATAGATGCGACAGTTCATCACTTCAGCCCACGTAATACATGAACATCGATAGTTGCTGTGCTGTGAAAGCTTCTTGCATTACTGTTAACTGACAATCTATAGAAACAGGCAGCGTAAAATTGAAATTAAAATTACACTTGTTTGACATGCTGTTCATTTATGATTTTATAAAAGGCCTCATATCTTCATCTACTCAGCCATTTTCAAGCGCCAGTCGCAATTAAGGCGGTTTCTTTTATAAAGTGCTCTACGTTTGGCTGATATCTACACAGTTCATTATGCAACATTTCATGACATTTCCTTTCAATCATGAATACATGTGAATATTGCCAATTAAATGTAAGGTATTTTTGTCTCATACAATATGTATACTCTGTTTAGGGATTTCCAAATGTTAAGCTACGGGTGTTGTATGCAATTAAACATGTATTTTGGCATATTTTCGTCTTTTTAGGAGCAAATATCATATTGTAAGTTTCAAGGTTTAGTATATCAATAAACAAATTCATAACGTCTAACTTACAAAACATAGCAGATGGTTGTGTATTAACAATAGCACATTAAATAGCCGATCTTATAACTTGTTTTAAACATTTAATGAATTGAAAAACTAGAAAAAAAGTTCTCAAGTTTAAACAGAATATAAGCTAAAATTGTTTTATTCGATTGCAATGTTTTGCTTTACAGCAGAATATGCCTTTGTGTACTCATAAACAGATTTACAATATTGGATAATCCCCATTAGTTTATTAAGATGTGTGCGTATAACACAATTTAGGTTCTATGCGAATACACTTATTGGTATCGGCGTAAACGTGTTCGATTTCTTTTTCAAGTAAACAATTTTATATTCATTGTACTATAACAATACTTTTTTTATCGTCTTATAACATCCATCGTTCATATCCTTATGTTGGTTTTTGATTGCGAAAATAAAATGTTCATAACAAAATTTTATATTTTCGATTCAAGTAATCTTTCTATATATTTCAATGTACTATACTTTTAGACCGACCCAGGTCATTATGTACTTCATAAACCATAATAATGTCTGCACACCGAATGTAAAATAGTAAACGACCGAAGACGATAGTTGAATCAAGCTTTAATAAATCCCCCTTTAACGTTTTCATGCCAAACATCAGGACAAGTTGCGTTCGCATCCAAGCATACTGTGCCAGGTAAAAAGTAATAATATCAACCAACAATAGGGACCATTTGCACATTTCTCTGTAAATGTTGACTTAGTCAAATTGCTGGAGTGCAGATTGCACTGCTCAACTCCTGTCCGTACATAACTGCTTGGCGACATTAAAACATTGAACAGGTTGTGCATTTGTTTAACCCATTTATGCCTAGCGTCCTGAAAAAAAAGGACTTTGCAAACAGCGTAGACCCAGATGAGACGCCGCATGATGCGGCGTCTCATCTGGGTCTGCGCTGTTTGCTTTAAAGGAATTTCAGTAAGTAATATTCTAAATATAGAAATAGATATACTAGACATCCCTAATTTTGGAAATAAATTGATCCAGTTTAGAAGGATGAGAGAGTCCACTAGGCATAAATGGGTTAATCTTATTGTTTTAATGAATCTAACTTTAATCGCTTACTCTATTACATGCATTTTGAAACATATGACCACATCTGTACGACAAAAATACTGATAAATACTTGATGTTGAAAATAACATAAATTTAAATTGATAATTTTAACGATTGTTCTACAAGTGATTGGACGTGGTCGCGTATTGTTTGATTAAACCAACTAAAATCGGGTTGCTAGATAAGTGATTCATGTTCAAAAATAAGATTTATATATTATTTTGGACAACATATTAGCTCATTAAACGTGGCAATTATAAGCATATTATCGAATATATATGAACAAGATGAATTAAAACCATTTTCAATGTTTAAAATACTGTTTCACTTTGACAAACTAATACATGTTGTGTGGAGAAAGCTGTACGTCACAGTGCTCACACATCGCTTACAATATATTTTATAAGACAAATATTAAAACAATATAGAAACAAATCATGGCCTATCGAAACTAAAAAACATAATCCTACATTAAACACAACTATTAATTCATACAAATCATGCACATTATATTAATGAGCTGGAAGAATTAATTGCCAAACTGTAATATGGATCTTGGCTGATCATTCTGAGAATGTAACATGATATTTGTGTGTATTAACGTTTGCCCTACAAACACAATTATTATGAAATAGTCACTGACATTCTTTACTTTTCTCAGAAACTACATTCCACTTGATAGGTATGTTCTCAAATTACCTTCCGGGCATCCTACGTAAATGCCTAACATCGCCGTTGGTAATAATGTGAAGACAGTCATTAGTACGAGATCGATAGATATCTTGTTTAGAAAAACAAGGCCATGCTGCTTGAGAATATCAAACATTCCAAGTTGATACATACATGGCAAGCCTAAAGTTAAGTCCACTTCATCTTGATGGATGACAATGCAGATCGATATCCACCCTGGGATAGAATCCTCAGTTCAGGCATTAATCAGGAAATCTTAGGAAACATACAACGCCAATCTCATTAAAAACTATGACAATAACACGTTTTTAATGTTTCTAATTTTTAATCAGAAATTCATACTCACCGTAGGGGGGGTGGGGGGGAGGGTGGGGGGGGGGGGGTCGTGAACACTTGTGTCGTGTCTGTTCAAGTTTCACATGTGAGCTTATACTATGCAATAATGCACACATATACGTATTATTCACTTGCTAACGCATGTTTAGTTATTGTGACGCGCATCATTAATGATTCCGCAAACTAGCTGGTGTTGTTTCCATACGTCACAATGCGCAAAAACGTACACGTCATCCTTATGTGAATATAACATTCAAACAACAAACTATTAGAATAATGTTTTTATGGTTTTGTATTATTTGTGAACGAAAGGTGAACACACCTCTCTGCATAAACTTTTTGTAAGAAAAAATATAGAAGCATTATGAGGAATTAGAGCCTGGTAGAGATTTAACCCATTTAAGCCTAGTGGACTCTTCCATCCTTCTAAATTGGATCAATTTATTTCCAAAATTTGGGATGTCTAGTATTTTTTTCTATATTTAGAATATTTCTTACAGAAATTCCTTTAAGCAAACAGTGCAGACCCAGATGAGACGCCGCATCATGCGGCGTCTCATCTGGGTCTACGCTGTTTGCCAAGGCCTTTTTTCTAGGCGTTAGGAATAAATGGGTTAAGTTAGGCAACATGTCTCATGTTTGGGCTTGGTTTTCAAACTTAATCGAGTTTTTTAAAACACTAAGTGATCTTCGTATGAACGTTTACTATGAAACACGAAATATAGCAACACTGCGCTCTGAATGTAGACTGTTAGTATTAATTATATGCTTGGTTGGTATAAGCTATAAAGTGCGTTGTATTGTAAAAAGTTTCTAAGAATTATCTATATAACACTTAAATAGTTAAATAGCCGTGATACACACTTTGCAAAGCAATCATGTACAACATGTACACAAACTCCATCAATTCAGCTATTGCAAGTGCAACAGTCTTTAAACAATTCAACACTTTAAACAACAAAGGAGTGTTACATACGTCAACTATATCACAGTTGGTTTTGTGATGTCTAAACTGGGCTTCGCAACAATATATTTCAAAATGTGTGACGTTTAAAATGAATTGATCACAGGCCGGTTCAGAATTATCGACCAGCACTAATAAGCCGCTGTTGAGTGTGTTTTCCAATCCATAAGCGGTAACCAATCTGATCAAATACATTGATCCGGGTAAAGTGATACCTGTCAAATGGGAGGAAATCATTAACTCATGATCAGCTAATTCTGCCTTAGTCAATTAACATGGGCCGGAAAACATGCTGTCCGCGTTTAGTAAGGCCAACCACACAATGACGCAACGTAATCGAGTGTTTATTTTATAGAATGGAAAATGGTTGGAGTATTGCCTTCTTGTCGTAATTTCACCAATCAAAACCCAGGCATTATTCCCTAGCATGCTTTTTAATGAAAAATACGGGATGCAATGAATGTTCATTTCATAGTCATAAATAGTCAATACCAAATGTGCGAGAAATTGGTTGTTCATTTTTTTTAATGAAACATTATTGCACGATCTCGACCATGAAAGACGATTGCTAAATAGAACAGAATAGTCCCTGATTTATCGTTTTAACTCATTTATGCCTAGCGTCTAGAAAAAAGGCCTTAGCAAACAGCGTAGACCCAGATGAGACGCCGCATGATGCGGCGTCTCATCAGGGTCAACGCTGTTTGCTTAAAGGAATTTCTGTAAGAAATATTCTAAATATAAAAATTAATATACTAGACATCCTAATTTTGGAAATACATTGATCCAATTTAGAAGGATGGGAGAGTCTACTAGGCATAAATGGGTTAAATCTACTTGTCTGCTGTACAACGATGAAGCACATTCTTTATACATTAATTTGATTTCATTAAAAAAATAATATTTTTTGCATTAGCTTTCAAATGCGATATTAAGGCGGTGGTTTGCTTCCTTTGAATACAATAAATAAAACTCGCTCGCTTAACATCTCTTAATAAGAATACCATTTTCATGCGCAAGAATCTAATTATATATATTATAATTATAATTATAAATGCACTTTAATACTTAACGCATCTTTAAGCAGACTTGTTGTGTACCTAGTATTTGAATGTTAACCTATGAATGAAGGCTTTTTAAATTTAACGCATTTGATTGAATATAAAAACAAAGAAACTATTTAATCGAGTTTTTTTAATTTACAGATTATTTTGGAATGACAAATCACACCATGGTTTTACCATAAATAGCTAATATATTATTGACGAAAAATGTGTTGAAGCATAAAAAGCATATAAAATTATAACGATATTTATTAAAAATGGGTAAAACATATGTCCTCAAAATAGTTTATATTGTTGATAAGGAAACGTTAATTAAATAAAAGTTCACAATTCGTGCAAAAGATTTACCGTGAGACAATAGAAAAGCTTTAACAGAATTGTAGTTGCTTATACAAAACGACATTTTTTAACATTTGAAGTATGATTGCAAAACGAATAAAACTTTTAATAAATATACATGTAAAAAAATGATAGTCCATAGTCCTCACGAGCATAATGTTCCTACTAACATGTCACGCTTCAACAGGTTTAAAATGAGTTATTTATCAGTTGGAAATGTTGGTTTATAACATCTAAAAAAACTAAAAGACCAAATCTTACACAAGTTGGTATATTCCTAGCATTTTCCGTACGCTTTGCTGATAGAAAAGTATTTATATAAGACACTGTGGCCGTTGCTAGGTTACACGTCTAGCTCCTCCCCCGGGCCGTGTTCGAGCGTCTCTTGGCGTCTGTTGGGTCTGCTGACGTTTCGCTTCACGACGTTGATTTATTTGGTCAAGCTGACGTTTACGTTCTTCCTTACGGCGTCTGTCGGCGTCGGCGATGTTGCTTAGCAGTTGTTCCGTTTCTTGGATGTGCTGGAAGAGTCAATGTTGTTATTGTATATGAGTGCTTTTATATCTACAAATTTCATTTTATAAGAACGAGGTGGTCACTGTTCTTTTTTTATTTTCATTATTAAAGATCATTAATGATGTCTCCATCACTGTATAATTTTATGCGGACCGGCAGGCTAACTTAGTATATCGCTTGATTTATATAAATCCACAAATTCAATGCCTGGCCCAATAACATGACCCAATAACGTGTGTACTTATAAAGTTCCCATATTGTATTTAAAGAGATTTCACAGATTTTGTCAGGTATTGGAGCTTGCCATTAAATGCTTTATATTGATTAATGTAAACACTGGATCTAAAAAATCCAGGGAAAAAAAACAAGAACAAAAATTAAAGAAAGAACAAAATAACCCTCAACTGGGCCCGAACCACTGACCCTGGAGTTAAAGTTAACAGCCTAAACCACTCGGCCATCCGTGCTCATAAAATTAATGCTGTATTTTACACTTGATATAAGCAATCCTCGTAATGTCACAAAATATAAAGACAACAACAGAACTCTTTAAATAATTCATTCGTTTCGCGTTGCAACGCTTTGTAATTTTCAGGTTTTTAAATCGTCAAAAGATGCCTATAATGGCTATTTTAGAGCATGGTTTATGTTAAGTATAACTGTTTCCTCACAAATATCATAACAACAACGAAAATGTGCGAATCTGAAACATTTTTTTAATTTTGTCAATTGACCATAACGTGAAAAGGTCCCATTAAAGAGTGACAGTATGGTAATCAATAGGTACAATGCCGGTAGCTAATGCCCACAGTCAGTGCATCATCTCAGATATTAAAACATAGTCAATACACGAACGAGAATAACACATATTTTAAAAGTATACATTGACAGTTATGTATTCTCTGCAACCTTTGCAAAGAGACAATCAACTTTGCAATCTTTTTCGATATCATAATCCATTCTTAACGCTAAATGGCGTACACTTTGATAAAAACAATTGGTTTATGCAGTCAAAGCGATGATAATACGACCAAAAGGGACTTATGCCATATACAAAGGCGGCGGCTAGTCATACGTAACTTAAGAGCCATTTTGCATAAATAATAAATAACCTTTCTGAATGCATCATTTACACGAGAGTGATCCTTTCTCTCACCTGTTCCGTACTGATGCTCATGTCAGAAGGCGTTCCCGGGAGACTCGAGGACGTGGTGTCGATCAAAGAGAAGTCAATACTCTCCGATACGGTCTTGATCTTTTCTGGTGTCTCCACGGGCGCGAGGTCGGTCGATTCCCGCGACAAATTCGGATTGCTGTGGACGTCATAGATAACCGATGGTTCCGCAATGCCGTTTCCGAGTACCATGGTCACATTGTGTCTCTTAGGAGGCGTTGTTATAACCTCGTCTGTCGCCTCATGGCCACAAGGCGGGTCACGTGGTGTGGTCACGTTATTTATATTATTAAAATCTGTCTTTGTTTTATTTTTCTCGCGTCTCCACTTCAGCTTTTGCAGGAACTCCAATGACTTTTGATTTTTCAAGAAAATCTTCCTTTTTAGTTCTTTTCTTTTATGCACAGGTAGTTTAATTCGACTCTGTGCGTGTGAATAGTACAGTGTAAAATTATTAACGACTATGGGCACAGTGAAAGCAACCGTCAGCACGCCGCAAAGTACACATACACAACCTATGAGATACCCGCCCTCTGTCTTGGGGACAATGTCGCCGTAACCGACTGTCGTCATTGTGACCAGCGCCCACCAGAAGCCCACCGGTATACTGTCAAACACATCCGGCTCAGCATAGAAAATCATGCTTGCAAAGATCAACACTCCGGTAAACAGGAACACAACAAGCAACAGCAGCTCTTTCGTGGAGACCTTTATGGTGTACACGAGAATTTTAAAAGCGCTGTAATGTTTCATCAGTTTAAATATTCTGAGAATTCGTACTGTCCGTAACGCTAGGAAAGCACGGAACAAATGTCCGGTCTCTTTGGAGGCCCCGTAGGGATCTGCTAGCTTCAATATGATGGCTGTCAGATGTGGAACCAGACACAAGAAGTCGATTACGTTCAGCGGACCTTTTATAAAAACCCACTTCTTGGGAGCGATAAACAGCCGAATGCCGAATTCTAATGTGAAGTACACGGCGCACATATAGTCAAGGTAAGTCATCGCAGGATGTGGCTCTGTCTCACCAAACGCGTACCTGCCCTGTGTGTGTATCTCTTTAACACAGTGGTCCTTAGTTGGGGACCAGTAGTGCTGATACACCGAGGCATTGTGGGCCACGGCGCCAGGGATGGGGACGCGGAACCAGTGGTAGGTCTCCATGCAGAAAATGGCGATAGATAGCACGACAAAAAACATGGATACCACTGCATAAATCTGAAACACAGCGAAGAAAAATCTTTTTGATGTGCACATGTATTTGCTTTGGAGAAATTGCAAAGTGTACCAAATTTTTTTGTGAAATTCTATTACATTGAATTTCAATAAACAATGATAATTTTCAATATCTGAATGTTATATATATATATATATATATATATATATATATATATATATATATATATATATATATATATATATATATATATATATATATATATATATACTTATTTACATTAATCATCAACATGCATTTGCTTTCTATAATAAAGGAACACAAACGCTCCATTGCCAGTAACACTTCGTCACTTTCTGTAAATGCTATGTTGCCTTAGAAACAGAATTCATATCAGTCTGATCGCAAAGAGTTGCATATTAAAAGAACGCAATATTATATGCGCAGGTAATAGGTTTATGTAGATCTATATGAACAATATACAGTCATTGAGAACAAGGGAACATTTATGTACATAAATCTTAATTGTAAACGGTTTCAAGAGTTATTGTCATGAACAACAAAACACGTGACAACTGAAACTAACGGTGAGCTTTCGTCGTCGACATTTACCTTGTGAAAATTATAGAGTCAACATATTGCCCAATCTTCGTTAAACTGTATCGAACAGTTGTCCCAGTTATATCAGAGTTTAAAACTGGGCCATATAGGATTCAAACCTAGGTCACTATGTCAAAGTAAAGAAAAGCTTTTAAATAGTTAATACATTGCAATCGTCACCAAACTAGCTTAGAGTATTAATCACAATTACATCTTAGCTTCAAATACTATTCAGGATCTTTGAAAAACTTTGGGGCGAGGCAGTTATCCATACAACGCTAAATTTAAATGTTGTGAACACTTTAAAAGTTAGATTGTTTTCTTTATAATCGTGAACATTGCACAGAATATCTTTGCCCATGATATATCGGTCTAGTTAGAAAATGGCCCATGTTGATTGAAAAACAAGGCCTCCGTTGTTCAAAGCGGTTTTCTTTATATAGCTAAAAATCGTTTTAAATACTAAAGTGGAACATTTTTGTTCGTTGTTCAAGAAACTTGCTCAGGACATTTGTCCTATTGTAACCTCAGCAAATGTCAAAGCTGGCATGCATGGGTTTACAATCTTAGTCACTAGGTCAAATTAATGAGCAAAAAAGTGAATTGTCTTGAGGTCATATTTATAGCAAAATGCTATGAAATCTTTAGTGAGTCAGATCATTTATTCAAAAGATTGTTGATCAAATTCGAAACTGAGTCACGTGAACCAAAACAAAACTAACTAAGTCAAATTAAAGAAAAAGCTTGCAAATACTGTTTAGGTCACTTAAACATTTGTCCAATTATATTTGGCTCATGTTTTACATATGGACCATATAGAATAAAAATTAAGGTTTCAAGGTCAATTAACAGGAAAAGCATGTGAAAGCTCGAATTGCAACTTTAACATTGTCTTCATACAACTTGCTTAGAACATGTTTCCCAATCATATGGAAACCGAGTTTGAAACTGGGTCATTTGTTTCTCATTTGATATGTAACTTGATCAAATTGAAGAAAAATCTCGTGAACACTACACATGCCTCGTCTCGATATCGGACCAATCTTCGTGAAAATTGGTCAGAAAATTTGTCCAAATAATATAGCGACCTATTGCGTAACACTGCAATGTGAAGCCAAAACCGCTCTATGTCGTATTAAAGAAAAAGCATTTAGCACTCCTGAGGCCATATTTATTTCCAAATCTCAATGAAACATGGCCTGAACATGTTGATTAATAATATATTCGCCGACTGATGATTCACGTACTTTAAGAAACATTTGTCAACTTGAAGTGTAGCAGTTTTTTTATGTTGTTATAATAAAATAATAATCGCATTTATAACACAATTATCATCTTGAAAATTGTTAAGGAGATTAAACAATAGTGTAGCTCAAATAGTACGATAAACTGACTGACATCGAAAATTATTGTATACATTTTTTTTTAACACATGGCTGCTAAGTGTTCGAAAAGTTTAACCCATTTAAGCCTAGCGTGTAGAAAAAAGGCCTTGGCTAAAAGCGAAGACTCAGATGAGACGCCGCATGATGCGGCGTCTCATCTGGGTCTGCGCTGTTTTCTTATAAGGAATTTCTGTAAGAAATATTCTAAATAAAGAAATACATATACTAGACATCCCTTTTTTTGGAAATAAATTGATCCAATTTAGAAGGATGGGAGATTCCACTAGGCATAAATGGGTTAAATACGAAACCAATTTAACGCTACCTGCTCAGACCAGTTATGTTCAGGTTAGATCTTTATGGCCTGTTGCATTCTAATAAAATAGTTAATCAAATCAGAGCCGTTGTTCCGTGATTATGCTCCCGCGGATGCTGGGTATTTATTATATAAATATGTTACTCAGGAATACGGCGTCTGATTGATTTTAACATCAATTATGGAGTCACCGCTTAACTGACAATTCATTAGATATTATTTCGCCTGCCATATCCAATCGATTTTACCAATTGGTTTTCCTATGTTGGTCACAAACCACTGACTAATTAATTAACTAAGTAACTAAGCTATTTAAATTGCATGCATAACCATTTTGTAAAAATTAGTTTAGTGTTTCGTTTATCCGACCATATTAAAGTATCGTAGTGTGTTTCAAAGTCTAAAATATATAATATACATGCGATTGTAAATAGAAATGCACATGTAAATTGCTTGTTAAAAATTTCAATATGAAATTAATCTCAAACAATCAACTAAATGTAATCGATTTTACTTTACTAAAGAACATAGCACCTTTCATTTAGTTATTTATAAAATGTTCTGGATAATTATCTTTCTTCAATGGTGTTAACTGAGTGTTATATTTCTAAAATTCTGAGCTTTAATGGGCAATATAAAGCGAGCGTATATAGCAAAGCTATAATACATATTTAGCCATATGCGGTACACTAAATATATTATAGTAACTCAACTTTCTTACTAGTTAACTAACAAACATTTTGGTTCAAGTATGGTACAAATGTTATATTCGATAAGCACCACTATTTCAAGATAGTCCCTGTTGGAAGTTCCTAGACGTCGTTGTATAGCCTGAATCACTAAACTGAACTAAGCGCTAAGTGAGTCCCTGATTTAACCACAATTGAATCACATTGGATAACGTGTCATCCATCTATTGATTCGTCCACCATTTCAACATGACCCCAATTCTATTGCCCAATTATATGTTCCATATGAGTGCCAGTTTCACTCTCCGTATCACCACGTTTCCTGCTGTATCAACAACTTGTGCAGCACTAGATCATCTGTATCACCCACTTGTGTATCACCTGAAACATTATTTCACCCTACCGAGCTACTTTGCACCCCCATCACATCACCTATCGTATCACTCACCTTTGCACCACGTGACATTGACGGCTCCTCCATGAACTGCCAGACACGGTGTTTAAACCTCTTGAATCCCGTGAGTTTTTCTTGCCACGCCTCTTCGTCGTTCTGTTGTGTGAAGTTGTCATCCAGGGCGGCCAGGGTTTCCTTGTGCTCCTTGTACTTGCTGTAGTGGCCCCAGCAACACGGCTCGATGTCCAGCTCAGTGAGGCCCCAGAAAATCAGCTCCTAGGACAGAGATTAAACAGATGTTAAATGACCCGCGCTCTGTGAAAAGGGGTTTAATATATGTGCGTAAAGTGTCGTCCCAGATTAGCCTGTGCACTTTCAATTCCGACAATTTCTGCCTAAACTGGATTTTTGTTAAGAAGATACTTTCTTGAAACGAAAACTATAATGAAAGCGGAATGTGTCGTCTTTGATTAGCCTGTGCGGACTGCACATGCTAATCTGGGACGGCACTTTACGCACATACATTAAGCCCCTTTTTCACAGAGCACGTCTCAAATATATTTCAGAAAAAGACAACCACGAAGCGAAGTCTCGTGAACTAAATTGTGACCAGCATCAATGTTATCGTCTGCTGGGATTAAACATCTCCGGAGGCAGACGTGAATCATATTTTAAATATCATTATGTAAACAACTATGGGAATCAAAGTCTGGATAATACAATGACATGAGCCAAATCTTACTCTTTTATAAAAATAGTCGAACATACCAGGTTAACACTAGTATGCCTGTATAAATTGACTAGATTTCTTAACGCCTTCAATCTAGAATCTTCGTAGTATCTTCCTGAACCGGTTTATGAGGACCAGTTCAACGATTTTACCACTATAGCTATCTAGTCTATCTAGCTATCGATCTATCGTCTATCATCTATCTATCTATATGAGTCTAGCGATGCTAGTCGAGGAGCTATCGATCTAGCTGAGTCTAGCGAGCGATCGAGCGAGAGATCGAGCTATCGAGCGAGCAGCTATCTAGTCATGCGAGCAGCTACTATCGAGCAGCGATCTATCTACGAGCTAGCTAGCTATCTATGATCTATCATCTATCTATCGATCTACGATCTATCTATCCTATCTATCTATCTATCTATCTATCTATCTATCTATCTATCTATCTATCTATCATCTATCTATCTATCTATCTATCTATCTATCTATCTATCTATATATATCTATCTATCTATCTATCTATCTATCTATCTATCTATCTATCTATCTATCTATCTATCTATCTATCTATCTATCTATCCATCTATCTATATATCTTCTATCAGGGCTTAAGTTATTACGCTTTTACTTATGTTAATTATTATGGAAATATTTTATTGGAAGACCGTATTATCATTCTGACCGTTTCTGGACTTTCCTCATAAGAGGTATCAAGTTTTGCGGTTAATAGATGATTCTTTATGCAGTAGTATACAAGAAGAAAGATTTTTCCGCATTCTTGGAATTTCATACTAAGAGGTTTCAAGTTTTGCGGGCAATAAAATACTCTTTATGCAGTAGTATAGTAGTAAGAGAGATACTTCCGCCTTCGTTATATAATAACTAATTACTTTGATGTTTTTATATTTATGTTTCACCAATGCATTAACTGCTTTCTCTTGCAAATAACTATTTTCATATTTACAGCATAGCAAAAAAACTCTATCTGCTATGCTTCGTTTAACTAATTAAAGCACAAGTCTAAATGAGTTACTTTGTTTCAATCAATGACACCGAATGGTTAGTGTTTTTTATTTACGCTCTTTGTAACACATACATGAAATGTTTTGACAACCAACTGACTAGTTTAGTATGTTTGTCTATTGAAAATATGTCATTTCAGATAAATTATAGCAATTTTATACAAGAGCTGTCGACGAAGGATGACACATGCCTCCGAAGATGCTCTGATTGGAAGATGCTTTGATGGAAATATAAGGTTGAAACAGGATATTTGTCAGTTATTTATGATATCAGTACCATTACAAATGAGCGGAAACGACAAAAAAACTCAGTTTTCGATGATTCAAGGGCCGTAACTCAGGAGTGTCTGAGTCAATTTGGCTGATTATGTAACTTGACGTAGATCTTATCGCCTAACACATTTTCATGAAGTTTGGTGACGATCAAATGACAATTACTTTAGTAATTGTGTGGAAACGCAATTGTTTGATGATACAAGGGCCGTAACTTAGAAGTGACTGGGTAAATTTGGCTGATATTCGAACTGGACCAAGATCTTATGACCTTACACATTTTCATGAAAAGTGGCGAAGATCATATGACATTTGCTCGAGTTAATGAGCGGAAACGAGAAAAAAAACGCATTTGTTCGATGATTCAAGGGGCATAACTCAGAAGCGTCTGGGTCAATTTTGCTGATTATCAAACTTGACCTAGATGTTATTGCCTTTCACATTCATTTTCATAAAATTATGTGAAGATACAATGACAATAATTTCTGGAGTTATTGAGCGGAAACGAGGAAAAAACGCAATTTTTCGATGATTCAAGGTTCGTAACTCAAGAGTGTCTGGGTCAATTTGGCCGATTATCTAACTTGATCTAGATGTTATTGCCTTTCGCATGTTTATGAAGTATTGTGAAGATACAATCACAATTGCTGGAGCTATTGAGCGGAAACGGAAAAAACGCAATTTTTCGATGATTCAAGGATCGTAACTCAGGAGTGTCTGGGTCAATTTGGCCGATTATCGAAATTGACCTAGATGTTATTGCTTTACACATTTTCATGAAGTGTGGCAAAGATCCTGTGACATTTGCTCGAGTAATTCAGCGGAAAAGAGAAAACCCAATTTTACGATGATTCAATGGCCGTAACTCAGGAGTGTCTGGTTCAATTTGGCCGACTATCGAATTTGACCTAGATGTTATTGCCTTATACATTTTCATGAAGTTTGGCGAAGATCTGATGAGAATTGCTTGACTTAATGAGCGGAAACTAATCCGAACGGACAGACGGATTAACTAACTAACGGACGGACGGTGCGATTTTAATATACCTCCAGAACCGCTGGTTCGGGGGCATTACAAGACTACCAGATTGCATCTTCTCTCTTAAACGAATGTCCGCGATCAGCATCACAGTCTCGGATATAGTTATTCATAATCCAAAATACATGTAACGCCACCTTTGACGCAGAAAAATTCCCCATTGTATCAATAAAATACTCCATCCTCCAGAAGTTTATATTATCAAAAAATAAATATTACTTACAGTCGGAAATATGTATGGAAGCGAGTCTGCATTTTTATGTGTTGATTTAACTGAAGTAATTGAGGTCATGTGGTTGCAAAATTTAATTTGAAATAATTAACCTTACGTTAACAGAGACTGGCAAAAATAAACATACGTTACGATCATTGAAAATTAAGACTTAGATTAACAATCTTTACTACGCAATATTCTGTTAACGACCAAATAACATTTCAATTAAATGTATATTTAATGAACACTATATCTTGGAAAATATCTGCAATAGGTGGAAAGCGATTGATTGAGATTGGAAACAGGATATTCCACGCAAATTACATAGACTTTCCGGTACGCTTTTGCAAGAATACTCTGTCGCCTTTTTCAAGCAAAGTGTGTGTACATTGTATTTCGAAGAAAAACACACGCATACAGATTCATCAAGTCTTAATTTATCGATCAACCTAATCATCTAATAAATTCACTTTATATCTGTTTATTAGGTACCAAGAAATTTCAAACGATGCAACCGGAAATAAACGCGCTGAAGGGTTCCTATGTCGATAGTTGACAATGCCCGTTAATGCACGACTGGTCTGGGACATTGCCAATATTGCATCGCCATTGATTTTACCAAGGTCACATTCAGAACCGTTTCACGCTTAGGGCGATTATTTTCTTTTCGCGCACGGTGTTTATTGTAGCGTGTTATAGGTCGGGAATTTAAATGTTCACTTTCATCTCAATGCTGTACTACTTTCGGTTAGGGTGTATATATAGAGAATAATAGGTTGGTGACGTGAATGGAGAATGGTTATCTGGCAAGTCGGAGGAATTTGGCTCACCCGATAAGATCCTCCGACGAGCCAGATAACCATTCTCCATCTACGTCACCAACCTATTATTTTATTTATCCTGTCACATTAACAACATTCGTTGAAATGTTTCTAAAATATCTAGTTTTCGAGTATTTTGTGTTAAAATATTTAATATGGTAAACATCACGCGCGAAAAAAACATTGTGACGTCACGTCAGGCAAAGCGCTTACACAGAAATCGAGTTACTCGTTATTAATTCAATACACAAAAACGAAATTATGCGGTTTAAATAATAATGTTAAAACAAACAGTTTCTCCGTGTTTTCTCTCTGGCCTATTACTTACATGAGTTAAAGCGCAATTGTTATTTGATATATTTAATATGTACTTCCTTTACGTATTATTATTGTTTGTGAACAATATTGTACATGGCTTATGCGTGCACGCTTTTTTTTTAGGGAGGGGGGGTAAGGCGTGGGGGGGGGGGGGGGGGGGGGGGGGGGGTAAGGCGTAATAAGAAGCATTTCTTTATTACATTGTTACTGCATTGTAATTACAAGGAAATGCAATATTATGTCTGTGCATGTTCAAAAGGTTAGATTGTGAAATTTTCATTCAACCCACACCTACTACACCTTTCTAAGAAGGTATTTTATTTTTTTTACAGAAAATCCCATGACAGATTAATGGTCCTTTACAAAGTTTCTCTTTGAATGGATTCAATGCGAGAGGATATATGAAGCCAGTGGAGTTACATAATGATCATATTATTTTCCGGACATTTATCGTGTCAGCCAATCAACCATTTCAAGCTTGGGAAGAAATTGACGCCTTATTTAATGTTCTTCCTGTTACCAAGGTTGTTCATTCTGAAAGCGTTGAATTTTCTTTTCCAAGGTGGGTGGTACCATAAAACCCATGCAACGAGCAAAACATTAATGGCAAACTGTTAAAAAACGTTTAAATGACTCTAAAATTGTCGATCGTTTGATCCGCGTTCTATGATAACTTTGCTTAATGCATTTGAGTATATTGTCGACCCAGATAAGCATGTGTCCGCAAAGCTTAACCCATTTATGCCTAGTGAATTCTCCCATCCTTTTAAATTGGATCAATTTATTTTCAAAATTAGGGATGTCTAGTATATTTATTTCTATATTTAGAATATTACTTACAGAAATTCATTTAAGCAAACAGCGTAGACCCAGATGAGACGCCGCATCATGCGGCGTCTCATCTGGGTCTACGCTGTTTGCAAAGGCCTTTTTTCTAGACCCTAGGCATATATGGGTTAATCAGGGACGACACATTCCACTTTTATGGAATTTTTCGTTCAAAAGGAAGTGTCTTCTAAAGTTTGAGCGGAACGTGTTGTCCCAGACTAGCCTGTGTGGGCTTCACAGGATAATCATGGACGACACTTGGATATATTGTTTTCCCATTATGATCGACTTATGTTACCAATAAAAGGTTGACACAACACGTATGTATGTGGCCCTTAACGAAATAATTACACATTAAATACAAATAATGTAATCTTACATTATTTCGATACAAACGAATATATATAATAATTTTTGTATTCTCAAATCATATGTTGCTAGAATATAATTATGACCTAAAGGAACTCGATATAAATTCTCAATTTAATATTGCGTTTAAATTTCGACTCATTTATTTGATTGGAAATGTTACAAAATTTATTGACAGTGGGATTTCTATTTATAATAAATAACCCATTTGTGCCTAGTGGACTCTCCCATCCTTGAAAAATGGATCAATTTATTTCCAAAATTAGGATGTCTAGCATATTTATATCTATATTTAGAATATTTCTTACAGAAATTCCTTTAAGCAAACAGCGCAGACCCAGATGAGACGCCGCATCATGCGGCGTCTCATCTGGGTCTACGCTGTTTGCCAATGCTTTTTTCTAGACGCTATGCATAAATGGTTTAATAACTACTCTGGTTTTATTTTAATCAATTTACGCCACCGGTTGTTTTGCGTCCCTAAATTTCTACATCCAGGTGCTTGAAACACAGAAACAATTGATTCATAGAGTCGATAAACTCGTCAAGTCAATTATAGCAATTCAATCTCTGTATCAATTGGAATAATATTTACCTTCATTTGTAAGCGAAAATCAATCAAATCTATGGCCAAATCTCTGGTGATTACCCGGTATATTAAATTCTAATTCTAATTTGAAGAGAGTGTTTGTTTAGGAGAGTAATGGTGGAAAATAAACAATACATTAGTTGATAGACATACTTTTTCGTACCATGTTTTAACAAATACCAATATAAAATGGCGTTTGGGATGAAAACCAGGCTCAATACTAAATTCATGATCAATGTGCAACGTGTGGTTCTATTTTTTTTCCATTTGGTCGTCAAGTATCCACATGTTTTCGAATTCTTATATATTTAAATTTTGGCAATATAATTTCATATATACCCTGTAATTGAAACTTATCATAATAATATTATTTTCTATCATTAATACAACTAATCACTGCAAATTACTAGTATAAAAGTTTTTTCTTATGCGTATAAACATACTTTATATACATAACAAGTAAAAATCGTACTTGCAAAATTAATTCTTAAAAAAAATGACAATTTAAAATATCATATATGAACCGTGCTCTGTAATAATGGGGTTTAATGCATGTGCGTAAAGTGTCGTCCCAGATTAGCCTGTGCAGGTCCGAACAGGCCGATTAGGGACAACACTTTCCGCTTAAACAATATTTTTGCAAACAAGAGACTTTCTTTAAACAGAGAATAGCATAAAAGCGGAAAGAGTCGTCCCTGAATAGCCTGTGCGGACTGAACTTGCAAATCTGGGACGACGCTTTACACGCCTGTATTAAACCCCGTTGTCACAGAGCACGGCTCATATCGAATTACCAATGACAACCCTTTTTTTACAATAATTCAAACACGTTAAAACGTATCACCTAAATGAATAAATTAAACAACACTTTTAATGTCATTCACCTATATATAAATATATACATATACGACATGTAATAGCATACCCCCTGAATTATGTTTCCACAGAAGTTCTGGTCGGTGTGAAGCTCCTCTGTCCTGTAATAATGCATGACCATCTGGAAGACCCCGGGGTGTCTGTCAAAGAAGAACTCCTTTCTTTGGCGGTCCCATGTGCTATCCGCCTCCCCCATGACGGTCAATAAGGCCAGCCGCGTTTCCGGGGATCCGCTCCTGGAAAGCAGTTACGTTTGTTTTACTCGGGCAAAAGTCAGAGTCATTTAATAAAGTTGTGAGTACGTACCTTGGGTGAAGGGTTCCGAAATTAAGTTTCTTTGAGAGAGTGAAAGGATCGGTTGGATCTCTAAATAGGCGCCCGCGTTGTGAGAAACTGGGCCTAATGCATATGCGTAAAGTGTCGTCCCAGATTAACCTGTGCAGTCCGCACAGGCTAATCAGGGACGACACTTTCCGCTTTTATGGGATTTTTAGTTTCAAGGAAGTCCCTCTTCACTGAAAATCAAGTTTAGGCGGAAAGTGTCGTCCTTGATTAGCCTGTGCGGACTGCACAGACTAACATGTGACGACACTTTACGCACATGCATTATGCTCGGTTTTCTCAGAACACGACTCATATGATTATATTCAAGCTCTCGGAAATCAGACTAAAAGCATGTGCGTTTAAAGTGTCATCCCAGGTTAGCATGTAACACTCCGAATATCTTATAAAATTATATATGAATAGTTATGCATTCTTTTATATATAAATATATTCGTGGTATTTATAAAATAATTACTTTCGAAGCTAGTCAACGAAATAATGAAATAAAACACATGATCTTGCTTTGGTATTGGAAGCAAAAATCAAAAAGCGTAAACTATATTTAAAAATAGATATGGAAACCATACCTATTTAGCAAACAATACTCACCAGAGTACTACGCCAGTTTCGAAAAGTGTGCCGCCACGTTAATTCCGTATTCGAGTGTCGTTATCCGTGACTTTGTTCACCGTCCGTCGCAACAGCTCGCTTCTTTTTTATAAACTCCATGTCAATTACACAATCTGTCGGAGGCATTCGTCTTCAAATATAATATAATTTCTTAGACATTTGGTTCCAACACACATTGTATTTGTTTTCAAATTCGATCTTATATATTGTTAGAATGTATATGGTATCAAACCAACAACTGTATTGGCTTGTAACTAATATGTTTAAATCTCAGACATATTTTCCGTGCTGATTACATTTACTAAAATCCTAAAAGTGTCTCAGAAAATTGGTTATATATATACACACTTTTCTGATAGATACCATAACCGGTATTTTGTTGTGGTAGTGCAGATTCATAGTTCACAACGCCGACCTTCGTACTTTTCTCCTTGTAAAGCACTCCTCTGCAAACCTATATTAATATTTTACCATATTAGTAACGTATTCTCTTACTCAAGCATATTAAGACCAGTCTACTGCTCCTTTAAGGCTAGGATTTTCAATATATCACATCACGTAAAAGTTTTAACGCCATGATCAATAAACATTATAGAAAAAGGCACGAATTAAAACATGTTACAAACAACCGATCGACTAACCACGGTTGCTCTGACTACTGCCACCTATGTTAGTCGCCGTTTCGCTTTGACAGAAAACGGTTTCATATCAGCCTCACTTGTCGATATTGACAATTTAATAGTTAGACATATTTAATCACGTTCGGTCTCCAATAAATAGTGGAAGCCAATGAACGAGTTTTGAAAGTCATATTTACTTTTTAAATTTAGATTTACATTATTACGATAGTTAAACGATAATGGGTTTTTTTTTTGTCACGGCACAAATAACGGTTTTGTGTGATGAATGTATATAAATGTTAAAGTTATGTAGTATGAAAGGGATAGCGTCTTGTGAATATTTTGTTTTAGCAATGGAAGAAACACAATCTCTTAGATATAATGTATTGACGAGTGGTAACAATGCATATTAGGATGCAGGTTAAATCAAAAAAAATAAATGAGTTTATAGTGGAAGAATTAAAGCGATAGAGTTGACAATGAGAGCTGCCAACTCGCTGGTATAATGACTTGAAGTAACTTACGATGCCTATCTGATGCGAGCGTCATTCCCGTGAAAGGAAGAAAACAACAACAGCAAAAAAACAACGAAAGTCACGCATGTCTCTTCATGCGAAACTTGGGAATGGCTCAACGTATTTCCACAGCTGAAGATCAAATAGTAACTGTGAACAAACAGGGGCGATATTTTAATAAATTTGAACTAATTAAATAAGCAAAATTTGTAAAAGATGCTATGATTTTAAGAAATAATATTTCTAATGTTGTTACCTAACTTCAGAAGTTATCCTCCATATTTAAAAGAAGTATTTTACCTTGAATTTTCGTACCGTAGAAGATGCTGCTTATGTTTATATTTTTACTATGTTTATTTCTGTGACATATTTGATTGTGTGAAATTTATAGTGTTTAAACGATGTACACTGTGCAAGTCGGAATAAATATGACTTGTCTTGTCTTGTCTATTTTCAAATCTACTGCAATTGGTTGTGATTGGCGCGGCGGCAGCATGTTATTTCGTGTATGCGTAAAGATGTTGCATAATCCTCGCATGTTGTTGTTCAGTTCTTATGTTGAAAATAAAATATAGAATATAACACTAGTATAGTGGTACAGTCGTCGAAAGGACCATTTAGCATTACTTTGGTATCGACATAGAACACGCTCGCGGCTGTGCGGGTTTTATTATTGTATTGTTGTAGCGTGCAGTAGCTTTTGGTGGCGAATATGGATACCGTTTGTATAATAAAGCTATTTACTACTGGACAAATTTAAGAACCTTAATTCTACCTGTGTTAACGCGGAATGGTACATTATGGAAATACATGTGGCTGCCATGCTTGGAAGCAAACTGAAAATAATAATTAAGTGTGTTGGTCATAATAACACAAGATTTCTTAAATTCTTACACGAGTGACAAATTAAATACTTCCGCACCTCCGACAGCCACGTTTGACGTACTCATTTCACTTGTGGGTCGCGTTGAATGCCAGTTGTCTGCTAACAGGCTTTTCAGTCCACATTAACAAAATCACCCACCCTAAGCTTCACGCGAAATACAGAATTAAAAAAAAAAAACCTATTCAAATTTGGTTAACAAATTTGCTTAGAAAATTGCTCTCGTCAGGAAAAACCTAAGTTAAACACTGTTCGTTTTCTTTAAAAAACAATCAAGTACTGTACGGTTGTCATAAATAAGCGATTTCTCGACAAAGAGAAGAGAAGAGT